>NC_061115.1:126231713-126264055 GCF_002878395.1 Capsicum annuum | reverse complement strand
ATATATGTGTACATTGATATATACTACCTTAATCTATAGAAAATATATATACACAAATATATACATTATATACTACTTAAAATACTACTTGATATATTATACATACAGCATATACATTATATATATATATATATACTACTTTTGAAAACATATACACATGTATACATTCATATATACTACCTTAGTCTATAGAAAATATATACACGCAAATATATACAATATATACTACTCAAACTACCACTTGAAAGTTGAAACATATATACATTACATATTATACTACTTTAAAAAACATATACACAACATATATACATTACATATTATAGTACTTTAGAAAATATACACACATATAAACATAAAATATATACTACTTAATATAATAATACTTGATGTCTTGAACAATTATTCAAAAATTTACATACATCGCTTAAAAGATAAACATTTATAGTATTTGTATATGTCAATACTAGTTGTCTAAGTAATATTTGATAAAATTATTTTTATTTTTTCATTTTATGTATTTATGTTTGTTTTGTTTATGACTTTATTAAAAGTTTGAAGGTAATATATTAAAAGTATATAATTCAAATTTGATATTCAATTTAAAAGAAAAAAATATGTAAAGAGTGAATGAATTTTGAATTTTATTGATTGCAAAATGATCCAAAACTTATAAGTTACACGATTGACAATTCTACAAATTTTGCATCATTTTTCCAACTAATTCATATTAATATTAAAAGAAATTACCAAAGGACAGTCAAAAATAATGGGGCCAAAGCCATGCATTGTACTTGATTGTGCTGAGTTCTCCCTTGAAGTCATAATTTCTTCAAGATTATGTTCATTTACCGGCTTCACCTTCATTTCTTTATTTCTTCGTTCTTCTCTAATCCGGTCTCTAAGGCAAATTAGAACATTCATAGCATTACCTTCCAATGAGTGTCGGTTGTCTCCAAGCTATTGTCTTCCCTAACTAAAAGCGCTCTCTGATGAAACAGTTGACATTGGAACATTCAATATATCTCTAGCTAATCTTAAAAATACAGAATATTGTCTTTCATTATTCTTTCACCAATCTATCGTATCGATTCTTGATCTACGATCCTTTATCGGCTATCGAAGAAAATACTTAAGCTATTTCTGAGAAGGTGTTCGGTGTGATGAAGGAGGCACGTCCCAAACATTTAAATCAAAAAAGTAATCCAAATAACTACTATGTGCTTATTTTTTAGAAGATGATGTCTCCTCGGGGGCTTGGGGAGTGGGAGTTAGAGTGATAAGTGTCGGTACGGTTTCATCAAGTAAATCGGCATAATGATTCTATAATGCTTCCATGTAATTGTTTGCATCACCCATAGTCATAAATAAAGAAGGTTTTTCTTCAAGTTGTATATCTAAAGCAGTATAACTAATAGAAGTAAATTCAGACATAGTATTATATTTCATACATGAATTTATTATAGCATCAATCAAGTAAATTGGGGAAAACGGTTAAAAATATTTTTAAAATTTAGCAATCATTACATTAAAAGCTTCTTTGTAACCTTCTTTAAGCAAATAAAAAATGTCAACTAAATAAGCTAAAATATTACAAACAGTAGGATAATAAGCACAAGAAAGTTCAACCGTAGTCAGAAATTTTCTAAAAATTTAACAAGATCAGTAATTGCAGCCCAATCAGAATCATGTAAGATACACTCAGGAAAAGAATCAGAATATTGATTAAAAGTCATTGGAATAGAAACTTTGTAAGTAAGACAAGTTCTAAAATAATTATAAGTAGTATTCCATCTAGTATCACATTCTTTATATATTAATATCGGTCTAAGTTTATTTTGTTCACATTTACTTTTAAATTTTTTCATTCTAATTTTTCGATGATTTCCCTGGACAAAGCAGATAGTAAGCCTAATATTTTCAATATAAAACACAAAAAATTCTAGACCATCTCTTACGATTAAATTATATATATGACAATCACACTTAACAAGAAATATTCTAGATAACGGTGGAGAAAGTTCAACTTTTAACAAGTCAACAACAGTTTTATTGTATGCATTGTCAAAAGATATACATAATACTTTTCTTTCAGTACCATAATATTTTGTAACTTTAGAAACAGATTTAGAAATAAATTTTTTGGTGTGTCTACGCTCTTCATCATACAAAAATGATAAAATACATTTTTGCATAGTAAAATTACTATCTATCCAATAATAATTAATTGTTAAATAATTATTTTTATTAACAACATGATCAAAATCAGAAGTTAGAACCACTATACAAGGAATACCTTTTAATAATGCAGATAAATAATAAATAATAAATATATTGTGCATGGAGTCTAAAATTATTGGACCGACAAGTATTTCTGGCAATACCTATAAACATGAGATTATAAATTACTTGAATATAATAAATAAAAACATCAGAAGAAGCGAAAGAGAAAGGGAAACAACCTACAACTATCATTTTGGTTATTTCTTCTCGGTCCTTTATTTTATTATAATTCTTAACTAATTGACAGGTTGTTGGGTTCAATCTACTTTGAGTTGTCTCACTAATAGTCCCACCACCTTGTGCTGCAACTAGCTCTATTGAGTGTTTATCTTATAAATATTTCATCAACGCACTAGTTCGTCCAGGACTGGAGACCGCCCCCATTACCCAACCCAACCTCTAGCTGTCTTCCCTGAGTTGGCTGAATTTCAAGCATGTAACAAGATAGTGTAATAGCTACATAAAAACTCTAGGATAAGGTCACAACCATGACCAACCCAACCGAGTCCAACTATCCCATACTAATGTGCCAACCATACCAAACCATACAAAAATAAGGGCCATAAACCAGGCCATAACCAAGGATATTCCAAAACATAATATAATTAGTCTCAAAATGAAATGGGATGGAACAACCAACATTATTCAAATGTAAAGGCTGACACTAGCACCAATTCCGCCTATTCCAACCCATAAAAGTACCACAAAGACTCTAACCAAAAGAGTGATGAAATCCGATTGGGACATGCCTCAACCATAGCCAAACCCGATATATAAAATAAAATCAAAGTGTCTAGAAGTATCCATAACATGAAATGGAGCCTTCCAAAAGGATGGGAGCTCACCACTTTAGTCCAAATATTGATCCCAAATCAATCACTATGTAGGAGAAGTAGAACGATCGGTTCCTGCATAGTGTGGGTATACAACCGCCAGTAAATGGGGTTAGCGAGCGACCCCTAGAATAATCTCAGGGTAAGGATAAAATAAAGCCATTAATAAAATCAAGTAAAACCATTATGCACACAACCATACATATATATATATATATATATATATATATATATATATATATATATATATATATAAATTCATGCTAGGAAAAGGGACCAGATTTAGAATGCCTTTAAAAACTTTAACTGGGATGTATTGCTTTGCCTTCCTAAACCACCCACGGGCTATATGGGTTCAGCTCCCCCTGCTGAAAGGGCCCCAGTGCCCCAGTGTGTTTAGCCGCACGACTAGGGAAGAAAACCTTTGTATGATTAGTACATCCCCCATATATAGTGTGATATCAAGCACACGGTCACCAAGACCAACCTTATATCGGCAAATATAAGTTTCCAATTTTCGTCTCCCAGGAACCTCTACCTTCCACTGCTTTGCTACACATCCTACCATTATTTTCCTAATTAAAACTAATTTCTAATTAACCAAAACATTAACCATTTATTAACTAAGGACATAAACATTGGTATCATCATACCAATCCTTACTTGCAAGTATCATCCATAGCCAACCATATATAGGTTTAAGGGGACTTTCAAGTGTCCTTCCATCAACCATATTAAACTACTTGGGGGATTCCATGTTCCCTTAAAATATAACCATTAGCCATTTACCATTTAAACTATGCATAATTCCTTTACCAAGTTATAAAACATGCAAGAGTTCCATTAAATTAGTTAATGCAACTAAAATATGTTTATAAGCATTTTGTCAAACACATTGGGGGCATAATATGATCAAAACCAATTCAAATTACCATTAAACCATTATCATGTAATCCAATTATCCAAAACTACCATTAATGCATATAAAAGCATAATTAAAATCATGGGAAACCATAACAGACCATTTAATTTCAAACCCCCAAATCATATTTGTAAGCTACAATTATCCAATCAATGAAATCATGAAGGCATTCGTAAAAACCAAGCCTTTAGATGAAATTAACAATGAGGGAAGAGAACATGCCTTATACTAAGAAGATGATGCAAAAAATCACCAATACAAGCCCCAAATCAATCCTCTTGTTGAAAACCTAGATTCTCTTACCCAAAACATCTTGAGAGAATTATGGAGTGTTTTAGAAAAGTTTCTAAGAGTTAGTGAATGGAATAATAGGGTAAATAACCTCACAAGTAGGTTAGAAGTTGTGGGGTCTTATTAGGATTAGCGGGGAAATATCCAGAATACCCCCACTTAAGTTACCAAAATTCCATCACGGGAATACGATTGACCCACACGAGTCATACCCGCAGTTACGATTGGTATCCTCCACTCGTATCCTGGCCTCAACCCTTGGATCCAAAACTGTCCAGCATATGACTCATCCAACCAAGTCGTATTGGCAGCATATGATATGTACTCTTCATTCATACCCCTGACAGAATTACACCCAAGGAAGATTTAGACACTGTCCACCATACGAGTCCTGGATACTATTCGTACCCCTAGCTTATGGCTCATGGTAATCCTCTCGTACTCAAATCCAACCTAAGTAACCAAGTCAAGATTAAGTTAAGGAACCAAACAATTCGTACACCAATACGACTCGTACCCCTAAGTCATATCCATTATCCATCCTACCAACCAACACTGGTCAGTATATGACTGGTCCTTACCATCTATACCCCAATATATGGCTCATACCTATGAGTCATTTTAGGTCCAGAGACCTGAATCCTAGGAAATTTTCTAAGGGTCAAAACCCAGAGTGTCATAGTCTCCCCCATTTGGAACATTCATCCCCGAATGAAGGACAAAGTAGGGGTAACCACACGCACGAGTCATTTGCATTATCTTATCAAATATATTCCCAATATTTAACAAAGTTTAAAAAACAAAGAGGCAATGATATTAATATTTTTGTTAACATACTCAGAAAATAAAGATTTCTTGAAGACACATACCTTCTGCACGAATCCCAGGAGCAGATAACAAATGCTGATATTTGGATTTTATGTCCTCCTCCACTTCCCATGTAGCTTCTTCCACCTTATGGCTCCGCCAAAGAACATTAATTGAAGCCACATACTTGGCCCGCAACCAACAAATCGGCCTATCCAAGATCTCAACCGGAGCTTCTTCATAATATAATGAATTAGTGAGACCCAATTCTTCTAAAGAAACAACCAATGACGGATCACAAATACACTTCCTCATCATGGAAACAAGAAAGTCCAGATAAATCAAGCTCAAGCTAGAAGGCAACTCCACTTTATAAACAATATTAGCAACTCTTCATAAAATCTCATAAGGATGGATATACCAGGGGCTAAGCTTTCCCATCTTGCCAAATCGCATTAGTTCCTTCATGGGAGATACCTTGAGGAAAACATTATCCTCAACCTTAAAGTCCAAGTATCTACACCTAAAATCCACATAGGAATTTTGGCGATTTTGGGCAGCCTTAAGCCTCTCCCAAATAACCTTCACCTTCTCCATAGACTGGTAAACTAAGTTGGGACTAAACATATCCATCTCACTAAGATCAGACAAACCAATAGGGGATCTACACCTCCTACTATACAATGCCTCAAAAGGGGCCATACCAATACTAGAATGATAGCTATTATTGTAATCAAACTCTATCAAAGGTAGAAGCTCAACCCAAAGAATATCCTCCAATGTCTTAATCGTTCTCTCTACTTACCCATCCATCTGCGGTTAAAAAGCAGTACTCAAACTTACCTTGGTCCCTAACCCTCTCTGCAAAGACAACCAGAAGTGAGACGTAAATCGTATGCCACGATCATAAGTGATTGAAACACGAACCCCATGAAGCTTCACAATCTCCTAAAGATACAACTTAGCATAAATCTCCACAGAGAAGGTAGTCTGCTCTGGCAAAAAGTGCATAGACTTAGTCTCTAATGCCCCGAATTCTCATCCCAGAACGTAACACGGTGTTTAAGGATACAAGTAGCCCCATGCTAATCCTTTGAGCCTGCTACTACATATAAAACTTACTTTGAGGTGAATAAATCAACACGATGGTACTTTCATATCAAAATCATAATGGAATACGAAGAAATACTTGTCTGAATAGTCAAAATAGTGAAATTTTAAACATACTAATAATCAAATCTGACAAAGCCTCTACTAATCAAGAACTAGAGAGTCATTGGGATAGACCCTCAACTGACTCGACTAAATTGAAAGCAATAACAACTAAAAATTTGAGCAATAATTCCTCGAACCAAGAGGACTCACCAGCTTTAGAGTGTAGACAAAGGTACTAAAAAATCACTATCACTGCTGAGACTGAGCACTTGAACCTACATTATGAGACAATGTAGCACACACACATATATGTGGATCAGTACTTTAAGGATGTATTGAGTTTATGGGGGCATATGCATTTAAGTAAACAGTGTTATCATTATATATAAAACATGCATGCTAATATGAATGACCCACATAGATTCAGTAAAACTGAAAGTTGAATCTCATAAATTATGTATAATGAAGCATATAGTATAAATCTAGTGAGTCATTACACTTAGTTCTAAAATCTGTATTATCCATCTTATTCTCAAAACTTGTAAGCAAGAGAAATTTTAAAAACTATAGCTTTCAAAACTTATAATTTTATCTTATGGAGAATAAAGGACTTCTTCAAAACTTAGAGATTTAAGGACTCTGGGAACCTCAAAATCAAACTTTCAACATACAAACTTTTATCTTAATTAGAGTAGGGGATTGCTTTGGGAGTTTCTTCTAACCGACATAAACTATGTGAGTCAGATGGAGTCCAACATCTTACCCACGTTGGGGAGAGCTACTCTACCCTTGCCATCGGAATAGAACCTTAACTTTAGTGATCACTTAACTTAACCAACTTGAGGTAACTCAAAAACCTACAGGGGCACGTAGTTCTGGGGAATGAGACCTTGGAATCATACCCAACTTGGTACTAAATACTACTCCCATACTTAAGCTCTGAACTTTTAGGAAATCCACCTTAAAATAATTCAAGGGTCTATAATAAACACCAAATATATTTCTCTTGACTTTAATTCATAATTAATATGGATCCCTATCTTAGCTTAGATCCAAAAGGTCAAATCTTTAACTAAAATCTAAAAATAGCTTAGCTATGGGGTACTTATGATCCAAACCATCTTGAACAGCAATCTTTAAAGGGGGTCTACTGACCCAAATAGTAATCTCAACTTAGATATCTGAAAATTCATGCTTGGTAATGCAATTACTCATAAAGTATCTTAAAATCTGTAAATTTCATCAATGGGCATGGAAATACAAATAAAATCATGTAATTCAACTTTTAATCCATGGGCAAATCTCACTATCTTACAAATAATGAAAGTGGGTAAAAACCCTAACTTAATTTCATGGAAAATATCATGAGTTGTAGAAATTTTGTAATTTAAAATAAGCCTTTGGGCACAAGGGTGAAAGGGTTACCCTTGTTCAAACCCCACATACCTTAGATTATGACTTATAGATGAACAAGATTGCTTGAGACTCTTTTTTGTATTCTTGAGTGAGGGTTCTTAAAGCTTTTGAATTGGGAACCTTGAATTTTAACTCAATTTATAAAAACTATGGTGGGATCTTGAAGTTCTTAGAGAAGGAATTGTGTTTTGTAGAGAAGACTCGTGCAACGGTCCATCGACCTGACCATCGCACCTGGGCCAGAATAGGAAATACTGCCTAGTTACGATAGCTTGCGCGACGACCCATCACTAGCTCGATAGTCTGTCGCCCGTTCCATCATGCCTGGCCATAAGGTGGTCTCACTCCCTCTGCTGCGACAGTTTAGGCAATGGCCCATTGCTAGCTCGACGGTTCATCGGCCCTTTCCGTCGCTCTTGGGCGGTTCAGACCGCTCTTTCTAATTCGATTATAACTTTTTACCCCAACATCGAATTTTGATGAAATAGGTATCATTGGAAAGATAATTCAATTTCCCCCGCAATGAAAAGTCAAAATTAGGAAAATTCAATGTGGTTTAAACATTAATCACTTTGGAAGTCATTCCTTAATTTTTTAAAGGGAAAATTCGCTTGACATGCTCTAAAATCTTTGACTATGAGGGAGCTTCGCGGGGTCTTACAATACTCCTCCTTGAAAACATTCATCCTTGAACGTCACTAGTTACACTAAAATACCGAGGAACTAAGGGTGCACAGCTTAAACAAATGGCTAAACCAATTTTATATCTTTCAAAATGTTTGAATACTTCGAAAAGTGCAAGAACTTATACAAGAATAACCACATAGTTGAATATTTGATTGGAAAGGAACTAAATTATGGCAGAATAATACCTTCAGATAGATCTGAACTCACGGAGAAGAGGTGCGGGTACCTGGCTCACATGTCTGCTTCTGCTTTTCAAGTAGCACCCTCAACTAACTGGTTTCGCCAAAGAACTTTTGACCAAGGAAACCTCTCTGTTCCTTAGTCTACGGATCTGATGGTCTAGAATCTCTTCGTAAGAAAGACTGGTCTAAATATCTGAGCTGTCCGAAGGATCTACAACAACGAAATCACCAATGCTCTTCTTAAGCATGGAGATATAAAAGACGAGATAGACAGCTAACAGATCTGCGGGCAATTCAACTTCATAGGCTACTTTCCCCACACATCTCAGAACTTTATAAGGGCCAACAAGGGACTAAGCTTCCCCTTTTTCCCAAACCTCTTCACCCCCCTTAATGGGAGAAATCTTCAAGTACACCTAATTACCTGCCTAAAACTCAAGATCTCTTCTTCTCACATCTACATATAACTTATGACGACTCTGGTTTTTCTTCAACCTTTCTCTAATAGACATAACCTTTTCTATGGCCTCAAACACAACATCAGGCCCAATCAAAGCAGTTTCACCCACTTCAAACCGACCTATGGGTGATCTACATCTTCTCTCATACAATGACTCAAACAGGGCCATCTGGATACTAGAGTGATAACTATTATTATACGTAAACTCAATCAGTGGCAAATGCTCATCCCAACTACCCTTGAAATCAAGAGCACATACCCTCAAAATATCTTCTAGAGTCTTGATGGTCCTCTCAGCCTGACCACCTGTCTGCTGTTGAAAGGCGAATCTAAGATGCACTTGGGTACCAAGACCCTTCTGGAAAGCTCTCCAAAATTGGGAAGTAAACTAAGTACCCCTATCTGAGATGATAGACATGGGAACTCTATGCAATCTGACTAAGATGCGAATTTACAACCTATCATAGTCTTCAGCTGTATAAAATGTATGCACTGGCAAAATATGCGCTGACTTAGTTAACCTGTCTACAACAATGCAAATCGAATCATGATGACAATGCGAAAGGTGTAGACCAGTCATGAAATCCATATTGACCTCTTCCCACTTCTAAGTGGAGATACCAAAATCTTGCAACTTACCACTAGGTCTTTGGTGCTCTACCTTAACCTTTTGACAAGTTGTATATTTTTCCACAAACTCAGCTATATCCTTCTTCATACCACTCTACCAATAGATTTCCCGCAAATGGCGGTACATCTTGGTAGCACCGAGATGAATAGAATACCGTGCACCATGTGCCTCATTTATAATTCTCTGCCTTTAATCACCAACACAAGGAACACATAATCTATTGTAACATCTCAACACACTATCTCCCCCTTTGGATTAAACTACTACTTTTTGGTCCTTAACTGACTCCTTCAGTCTGACCAAACTAGTATCCATGTCTTGCTTCCCCTTCACTTCAGAAACTAAAAAGGATTAGGAACTACTCTGAAGCCAAACACTACCTTCAGTTGTGTCAAGCAACCTAACACCCAGTCTAGCCAAATGATGCACTTCATGAGCCAACTCTTTCTTATCCTTCTCTACATGAGCCACACTTTCCATAAAAAACCTACTGAGGGCGTCTGCCAATACATTGGCCTTGCTCGGATGATATTACACATTCATATCATAAATTTTTAGTAACTCTAACCACCTTCTTTGTCGAAGATTCAACTCCCTCTGAGTAAATATGTAATGCAGGATTTTGTGATCAGTAAACACATCAACATGAACTCCATACAGATAGTGTCTCCATATTTTTAAAAGCAAAAACCACAACAACTAACTCTAATTCATGGGTTGGGTAATTCTTTTTATGCGGCTTCAATTGTCTAGAGTCATAAGCTATAACCTTACCTCGCTTCATTAACACACAACCCAAACCAACTTTACAGGCATCACAATATACCACTAATTTATATGTACCATCAGGCTATGTCAATACAGGGGCTGAACTAAGTCAAGTCTTCAACTCCTGAAAACTCTTATCGCAAGAATCTAACCACTGGAACTTAACTTTCTTTTGGGCCAGTATAGACATAGGATATGCAATAGAGGAGAAACCTACAACAAAATGGTGGAATAGCCTACTAGACCCAAGAAACTTCGAATGTCTGATGGAGAGATAGGTCTAGGCCAATTTCTTACAGCTTCTGTCTTTTGGGAATCAACTCTAATGCCTTCGGCTGAAATAATATGACCCAAAAAGGCTATTGACCTTAGAAAAAATTCACACTAGCTAAATTTGGTGAACAACTAATGATCTCTAAGAGATTGTAAGACAATTCTAAGATGATCCACATGGTCATTCTCAGTATAGGAGTACACTAGGATATCATCTATGAACACTATGATAAATATATCAAGATACTGTCAGAACACTCAATTCATGAGGTCCATGAAAGCTGCTGGAGCATTGGTTAGCTCGAAAGGCATGACTAGAAACTCAAAGTGACCATAACAGGTTAGGAAGGTTGTCTTTAAGATATCACACTCCCTTACTTTAAGCTGGTGATATCCAAATCTAAGGTCTATCTTTGAGAAATAACTTGCACCTTGGAACTGATCAAACAGGTCATCAATTCTAGGAAGAGGGTACTTGTTCTTAACTGTAACCTTATTCAGCTGACAATAGTTAATGAACATGCAAAAAGAACCATCTTTCTTTCGTACGAACTAGACAGGTGCGCCCCAAGGAGAAACAGTGGACCTTATGAAACCCTTATCTAGAAGATCTTTGAGTTGTTCTTTCAACTTAAGCTCTGTAGGTGCCATATAGTATGGAGGAATAGAAATAGGCTATGTATCAGGAAGAAGGTCAATCCCAAATTCTATCTCTCTATCGGGAGGTACCCCTGGGAGATCTTCTGAAAAGATATCAGAAAACTCATTAACTATACTAACTAACTAAATGGTTGGAATCTCAAACTTAGTGTCTTTAACTCTAACTACATGGTAGATACAACCTTTGGATATCAACTAACTAGCTTTGAGATAGGATATAAAGTGACTTTTAGGAGATACTGAACTTCTGGACCACTCAAAGACCGGCTCATCAGGAAACTAGAACTTAACCACACAGGTACGACAGTCTATAGATGCATAATAAGAGTGAAGCCAATCCATACGCAGAATAATATCAAAATTCACCATATCTAACTCTATCAAATCAGCAAATATGACTCTATGATGAACAGTGATAGGACACTTTTATACACTTGCTTAGCAAAAATTAACTCACCTATTGGAGTAGAAACTAGAAAAGGCTCAGGAATCTTGTTGGGACTCATTTCAAAATTCACAATAACTAATGGGTCACATAATAGAAACTTGACCCAGGGTCCATCAACACATAAACATCAAAGCAAAAGACACAGAGCATAACAATAACAACGTCTGGTGAATCTTCCTACTCCTGGCGGGATGGCAAGGCATAGAATCTATTCTAGCGTTGACCGCCAGTAGTACTCGATAAAGCACCCTAAGGAGGGGTTGGACGGGCTAAATGAGCTGGGGCACTAGTAGCCTGAGTCTGAGGTTGTATATCTCTACTCCTCATCCTAGTATGTGGGCACTCTCTAAGTCTGTGGCCCAACTTTCCACAACCAAAGCAACCCCCCTGTTCGACTAAACACTTACTGAGATGGGTCCTACCACACTTAGCACAAGAAGGATAATCGAGCCTATTACTTATACTGTTCTAGGACCTGGACATAGAAGACTTATTCCCTTGATCCTACCTATTTCTAGGTGTGGGAGCACTAGCTGATGAAGGCGCTGGCATAGAGAAATGACTCTAAAACTGTAGATAGTTCTCTCCATGGGATCTAGTCTGTCCATGCTTAATCTGCTGAGATCTAGCTCTCTTATTTCCCCTTACTTTATCTCTCTCCCTTATTTTATCAGCCTCAATCTGCTGAGCATGCATCATCAGTCTAGACAGATCCATATCTCCATTGAGCATAGCAGTCCTACACTCATTCTGCACTAAACCAGACACACTGATCACGAACTTGATCATACTAGATCGGGTGTCAGCTACCAAGTCAGGAGCATACTTGGCTAACTGGTTAAACTTAAGACAATACTCCTTTACAGTCATAAAGCTTTGCCTCAGGTTCATAAATTCCTCTATCTTTGCCTGGCTTATCTCAAATGGGAAGAATTTGTCCAGGAATGCACCCTTAAACACCTTCAAAGCCATAGGCGCAGCATTCTCCCCTCTATTTTTCCTCCATGCTATAACCCAGTCATAAGCAATATCTTTCATCCTATAAAAGGCCAGCTCTACACTCTCTTCTTCAGAAGTATGCATGATCTTCTTCACCTTCTCAATATACAATTGTGGGTCCTTACCTACCTTAGACCCATAGAACTCTGGCGGATTCATCCTCTTGAAATCTCGAATCCAAGCTACAGTAGAATCACCTCCTTACTGGTGTAGAACAGTCCCCTAGTTATTGGTCTAATCATTCGCGGTGACTGCTTGGGCTAACGCCTGAAAGGCATACCAAAACTCAGCATAAAACACATTCTCAATCAGGGGATCTACCGATTGAGGTGGATGATTGAAATTTCTATGGGAATTAGCTCTTCGAGGAGGAATTTTCTTTCATAAGAGAGCACGAGTCAATAGCAGATAGAGACAGTAGTAGACACGATATACTCTAAAAGAAAGAGAAGAATTTTTCCTAAAATGTCCCGTAGCCACTTGCTCATAGATATGGCACGCTACACACCGATGACCAAGACTCTATGTAACGCGGCTTGTCAGACTCTCTAGGACTCCTTAAACCTTAAACTTTGATACCAAGTTTGTAACACCCCAAAATGTCATCCCAGAACATCACAGGTGATTAAGGCTAAAACTAGCCCCAAGCTAACCCTTTGAGCCTACTACTATATATAAAACTTACTTTAAGATGAATAAAGCAAAACGATGGTACTGTCATATCAAAATCATAATAGCAAACGAAGAAATACTTGTTAGGACAGTCAAAATATTGAAATTCTAAACATACTGATAATTTAGTCTGACAAAGCCTCTACTAATCAAGAACTAGAGAATCATTGGGACAGACCCCCAACTGACTCGACTAAACTGAAAGCAATAACAACTAAAAATCTGAGAAATAGGTCCTCAAACCATGAGGACTTACCAGTTGTGAAGTGTAGACAAAGGTGCTGGAGAATCACTGTCACTACTGAGACTGAGAACCTGAACCAACATTATGAGACAATGTAGCACACAGACGTATATGTGGATCAGTACTTTAAGGATGTACTGAGTATATGGGGGCATATGCATTTAAGTAAACAATATTATCATTCTTTATAAAACATGTATGCTGATAAGAATAACCCACATAGCTTGAGTAAAACTGAAATCTGAATCTCATAAATCATGTATAATGAAGCATATAGTACAAATTTAGTAAGTCATTACACTTAGTTCTAAAATCTGTATTCTCTATCTTTTTCTCAAAACTTTTAAGCAAGAGAAATCTTAAAAACAATAGCTTTCAACCTAAACAATCTTGAACAACAATCTTTAAAGGGGGTCTATTGACCCAAACAGTAATCTCAAGTCAGATATCTCAAAATTCAAGCTTGGTAATGCAATTACTTATAAAGTATCTTATAATCTAATCTTATAATCTATAAATTTCCTCAATAGGCATGGAAATATAAATAAAATCATGTAAGTCAACTTTTAATCCTTGGGGAAATCTCATAATCTTACAAATAATAAAAGTGGATATGAACCCTAACTTAATTTCATGGAAAATCTCATAAGTTGTACAAATTTTATAATATAAAATAAGCCTTTAGGCACAAGGGTGAAAGGGTTACCCTTGTTCAAACCCCACATACCTTAGATTATGACTTCTAGATGAACAAGCTTGCTTGAGACTCTTTTTTGTATTATTGAGTGACGGTTCTTGAAGCTTTTAACTTGGGAACCTTTATTCTTAACTCAATTTATAAAAACTATGGTGGGATCTTAAAGTTCTTGGATAAGAAATTGGGTTTTTTTCTTAATGGAGAAAACCCTAGCTCTTGATATTTTTGATAAAGCTGAAGTTATCTGCTTTGTTTTGGATATATCTAGGTGTTAAAAGGGTGAAAAAAAGACCAAAAATCCCTTTTAAAATAGATTTAAAAATACCGAACAGGATTTGTGATGGTCCATCACTGGCTCGACGGTCCATCGGTTTGACAATCGCATTAGGCCAGAACATGGAATACTGCCTTAGTTATGACAGCTTGGGCGACGGTCCATCGCTAGCTCAACGGTCCCTCAGCTATTCCATCACGCCTAGCCAGAAGGTGGACTCACTGCCTTTGCTATGACAGTTTGGGTGATGGCCCGTCACTAGCTCGATGGTGCGTCGGCCCTTTTCGTCGTACCTGGGTGATTAGACCGCTTTCTGTAATTCGGCCATAACTTTCTACCTCGACATTGGATTTTGATGAAATGGGTATCATTGGAAAGATAATTCAATTTCCCACGTGATAATAAGTTAAAATTAGGAAAATTTGATATGGTTTAAACACTAATCACTTTGGAAATCATTCCATAGTCTTTTAAAAGTGAAATTAGGCTTCACTTGACATGCTCTAAAGGATTAGACTATGAGGGAACTTCGTGGGGTCTTACATAGTCATCCTATCCACGATCACAAATTGAATTATATTGATTTTGAGACGGATGAAGAATGGTAACTAAGTCCATATTGATCACTTCCCACTTCTATTTGGGTAAATCAATTTCTTGATATAACCCTCCTGGCCTTATGTGCTTAAACTTAACCTATTGATACACCATGCACTTGGCTATGAAATCAGCCACATCCCTCTTTATGCTATACCACAAATAGATCTTCTTGAGATCATAACACATCTTAGTTGAGCTGGGATGAAAAACATAGTGCGACTTATGCGCCTCAGCAAAAATCCTTTGTCGCAACCTGTCGACATAAGGAACACACAACCTCCCTTGGTACCATAAATTACCATCACTATTGATATCAAACACCACTACATTTTTCCGACCAATGTCACTCTTGATTTTCATCAAGATAGGGTCTAACACTTTCTTCTCCTTAATGTCCACACCAAGAGATGATCGAATCACTTCTTGCACCATCACACTCCCATCCTTGGGGTCCAAGATGCAAACTCCAAGATTAGCCAAGTTGTGAACATCCTTCACTAACTCCCGCTTTCCTTCCTCCACATAAGTCAAACTTCTAATGGATAACCTACTAAGAGCATCAACAACCATATTAGCCTTACCTGGGTGATGGTGAAGACTCATATCATAATCCTTAAGAAGCTCAAGCCATCCCCTCTACTTGAGATTGAGATCTTTCTGGGTGAACACATAATGTAGACTCTTATGATCAGAAGAGAAATCCAGGGGAACACCATACAAATAATGCCGCCATATTTTCAAAGTAATCATAACCACCAACAGCTCTAAATCATGAGTAGGATAATTCCTCTCAAGTACCTTTAACTGCCTGGAAGCATAGGCAATCACTTTCCCATACTACATTAACACACAACTAAAACCTACCCAAGATGTATCGCAATAATCCATGAACCCATTATTGCCTTCTGGTAAATTCAAAATTAGAGCCAAAGTCATCATATCCTTCAACTTCTCAAAACTTCCTTCACAAGCATCTGACCAAGAAAACTTAACCTTCTTCTGAGTTAACTTAGTCAAAGGAGTAGCTATCGATGAAAAGCTTTCCACAAACCGCCTATAATACCCGTTTAAACCCAAAAAGCTCCGAATATCAGATGGAGTCATGGGTCTAGGCCACCATTTCACCACAGTAACCTTCTGTGGATCAACCATGATTTCTTCACTAGAAATAATATGACCCAAGAAAGTTACGGCGTTCAACAAAAACTCATACTTGGAGAACTTGGCATACAACTATTGTTCTTTTAAGGTCTACAACACCACATGGAGGTGATTAGCATAATATACCTCACTCTTTAAATAAACCAAAATGTCATCAATGAACACAATAATGAAGAAATCTAAATACTAATGAAAAACTATGTTTATCAGCTCCATAAACGTCATTGGAGCATTAGTCAACCCAAATGACATTACCAAAAACTCAAAGTGCCTATACCAAGTATGAAAAGTCATCTTAGGGATATCCACCTCCCTAACCTTTAGATGATGGTACCCAGACTGAAGATCTATCTTAGAAAAGAACTTGGCACCTTGAAATTAGTCAAACAAATCATCTATCCTTAGAAGAGGATACTTGTTCATAACTGTCACCTTGTTTAACTGCCTATAGTCAATGCATATCCGAAGGGAACCATTCTTCTTGTACACAAACAACACCGATTCACCACAAGGAGATACACCAAGATGAATAAACCTCTTATCCAGAAGATTCTTAAGTTGCTCCTTGAGTTATCTTAACTCAGCCAGAGCCATTCTATACGGAGAAATAGAAATTGGATGAGTGTCCAGAATTAGATCAATACCAAACTTTATTTCCCTATCCAAAGGAACACCAGGAAGATCATCCAGAAAGACTACAAGAAACGCATTTACCACCAGTATTGACTATAAAGAAGGACCTTTCGAGTTAAAATCTTTGACCCAAGCTAAGTGATAAGGAAAACCTTTGGATATTAACCTCCAAGATCTGACACAAGAAATAAACCTCCCCCAGGAGATAAAGAAACACCCACCCACTCTATAACCAGTTCACCAAGGAACCTAAATATGATATTATGGGTCCAATAATCCATAGTCGTGTAACAAGAGTCCAACCAATCCATACCCAGAATGACATTGAAATCTACCATATCCAACTCAAACAGCTCCACCAAGGTCTAATTTCCACCAACAGATACCACACACCCCCTGTAGACTCTCGTAGTAATAATCAAGTCACCTACTAGGTAGAAATACAAAAAAAAATTAAAATAACTTCTGGATCAAAACCAAAAGATATATCCACATAAGGAGTCACATAGGAGAGGGTAGACCCTAGATCAAGCAAACAATATACGTTATGAGAGAAAAGTTGTAACGTACCAGTAATGACATTAGATGTACCGACGAATGCTAGAACTATAATACCCTAAACTTTCCTAGCTTAAATTTGCTCCAAAAATGTCAAGGATTAGCTTCTAAAGTGAATGATAATTATTTCATATGAAATTTCCATATTTATACCTCCTATTATGTTGTAAATTTTATAAGCTTTCCAATGATATAAGATTTGCCCAAATTTGATAATCGGGTAAGAAGTTATGGCTATTATAAGTTCCAATCGCAAAGCACCATCATTTCGATCACTAGCGCATCGCGTAGAGGGTTTAAATGAAGATTGTAAATTTCCAGTGGCCCTCTGTGATATAGGCACATTACATAGAGGGCTAATTTACCATTCTTCAATTTCTAGAGGTCCAACGCGATAATGGCACATCGCGCTACGTACAAAAATAGCATTTCAAAGGGGCACCACGATGGCTCCGCATCGCGAAGTCTGCCCAGTTTCTATTTGTCAATTTCCAGTGAGCCACCAAGATAGTGGAGCGTCATAGTGGCCAGCCAGTTTGGAAAAATATGTGTTTTTCAGTTCGTTTAATTATTAAAATGGGGTACTTTGGTCATTCTCCCAACCCCTAATCCATCTCAAACAGTGAATTAAGCCCCTTCAAAGAACTTTACATCCACTTTTTATTAAATCTCTCTCAAGAAAAATCCTAGTTCATCAAACTTTCTCCCTAAGGAATCCAAATTACTCCATTTATTTCTCCAAAGAAATTCAAGATTTAAGATTCCCAACACAAGGGCTCTAAGAATTCATCATCAAAGCACCAATAGAAATCTAAGATTCATGTTTTTTATCAAAGATCACCAATTAAGGTACGTAGGGTTAAGAACAAGGATACTCCTTTCATCCTTATGCCCAAAACTTATTTCAATTACGAATTTACTAAATTCTATAAGTTTCTGTGAAATTGAAGTTAGGGTTATACCCATTAATATTGTTTAGTGGCTTATGAGATTTCCAATGATTTAGAAGTTGAATTACATGATTATGTTCATATTTTCATACATATTGCTGAAATTTCTAGATTTTAAGTTGAGTTATGAATGTTTACATTATTAAGCATGACTATTATGGCATTTTAACATGAGATTAAAGCATGGATTATTTTCCCAAGATTGATTTTATGATTTTAAGAAAGATGATGTTTTAAGTATCTTATGAGTAGATTATTTATAGTTTTTCAGTAAAGCTTTGATCTTTCGATCATTGGTTTACGTTTGGAATCCACTTTACAGATTATTACAGTTTTCAAAACTCAGATTAGCTTTATTTATAGATTTACTCATATAAATGCGTGATTGGTTTTCCATATGAACCCTTATGTTACCTTTAAAAGTGGATTTCCAATGGTTTGAGCATACAGATTTAAGAGGGGGTAGAATTTAGCATCGAGCAGAAAGTGTGGGATTAGCGAGCTCTATCTTCCACAGAACTATGTAGCCAACGTGGGTATAGATTATAGATTTTCCCATTACTCTATGGATAATAGTTTTAGCTAGTGATTGATCACCTAGATTAGGTTATACTCCCTAGAAAAAGTATGACACCTCTCCCTAACGTGAGGTTTCTTCCTTAGGAGGTCAATACGTTGGACTCCATGTAGCTCACATGGTTTATCTCGGTTAAGAGAACCTCTCTAATAGAAAAGATTTTTAGAACAAGTTTTCAGATTTCACTTAGCCTATATGATTTTAGAAAAAGAAAAAAATACAAATTTCATAACTAAGTGTTGTGACTCACAAGAATTGTATTGCATGCTTTACTATTCATGATTTATGATCTTCAGGTTTCAGATTTACTCAAGCCTAAGTGAGTCATTTATATTTAGCATGCATGATTATATAAACTATAATGACATTGTTTACTTATTGCATTCACCCCTTATATACTCAGTACATCCTCAAAGTACTGATCCACATGTACGTCTATATGATATATTGTCTCATAATGTAGGTTCAGGTTCTCAGTTGCAGCAGTGCGAGTGATTTTCGAGCATCTCATCTATATCTCTGCAATTGGTAAGTCCTCATAGTTTGGGAACTTAACTATGCATATTTTTAGTTTATTAATAGTTGTTTCCATATTTATTTCAGACAGTTTGGGTCAGTTGGGTCCTATCCCAGTGACTCTCTAGATAACCAACCACCTCAACCCATAGATTCTTTTAATGAGAATGTGTAACATACAGAGTTTCGAGATGTCTTTCAGGTGCTAGCCTAAGCTATGACAGCTAATGTTTAGGGCAATCATCAGGCTGTAGCCCCACCTTAGCAAGATAGGGATTTAGCCACAGCCAAAATTTGAGATTTTATGAGGATGAATCCATCAGAGTTCTCTGGATCGAAGGCAGGTGAGGACCCATAGCTTTATCTAGATGAGGTAAAGAAAAACACCCAAATTATACATATTTCTAAAGAGGATAGTATATAATTAGCGTCCTATAGGGCGGAAAATATTGCTTATAATTGGGTAGTGATTTAGAAGAAGAGTAGAAGGAAGAATGCAGCTCCCATGACTTGGCAGATTTTTTAGGATGCGTTCCTAGATAAGTTCTTCCCATATGAGATAAGGGAAACTAAGATATAAGAGTTCATGAACCTGAGGCAAGGCTCAATAACAGTGAAGGAGTATTGCCTCAAGTTCAACCAGTTGTCTAAGTATACCCCTGATCAAATGGCTGAGCCTAGGTCAAGCATGAGTAAGTTTATGACTGGTGTGTTTGGGTTGGTAGTTAAGGAATTTAGGACTGCTATGCTCATTGGAGACATGGATCTCCCTAGATTGGTGATGCATACCCAACAGATTGAGGCAAAGAAGATGATGAAAGAGGGAGAGAGTAAATAAGAAGGCTAGAATAGGGTAGTTTGATTATGGTCAAAATAGGTCTTGAGAAAGAAATTGTTTGCAGTTTCAAAATCATTCATCTATGCCTGCACCTTCTTCAGCCAGTGCTCTAACACCCAAAAACAAATAAGAACAGTGGGGTAAGTCCTCTATATCCAGATCTCAAAATAGTGTAAGTGGAAGGCCCAGCTATCCTTAGTGTGCTAGGTGTGGTAAGAATCATCTTGGTGAGTGTTTAGCTAGATAGAGGGGTTGCTATGGTTATGGCTAGCCGGGTCATAAAATTAAAGAGTGCCCGTATGTTAGACAGAAAAACAAGGATGTTCATCCTCAGGCTCAGGCTACTAGTGCACCAGCTCTTTCTCAAGGTGCATCATCCAGTTCCGGTGGTGATCAGTGCCAGAATCACCTACCAGGAGCAGGAGGATTCACTATATGTTGTTATTTGTATACTTCGTGTCTTCCATTTTGATGTTTTTATATTGTTAGACCCTGGGTTGAGTTTCTCTTATGTGACCCCGCTAGTTACTGTGAATTTTGAGATAAATCCTAAAAATATCACTGAGGCCTTCTTGGTTTCTACACCAGTAGGTGAGTTAGTTTTTGCTAAGCAAATATTAAGAAGTTTTCTATCACTGTCCTTTATAAAGTCATGTTAGCAGACTTGATAGAGTTAGCTATAGTTGATTTTGATCTTATCCTTGTTATGGATTAGCTCTATTCCTATTATGCCTTTATAGATTATAGCGCCCATATGGTAAAGTTTTAGTTCCCAGATGAGCCATTCTTCGAGTGGTCAAGTAATTTAGTGTCTCCTAAGAGTCATTTCATATCTTATCTTAAGGCCAAAAAGTTGATATCCAAAGGTTTCATTTACCACCTAGTTTGAGTCAAAGACATAAATCTGAGACTCTAATACTTTAGTCTGTTCGAATAGTCAATGAATTTCTTGATATTTTTCCAGAAGATCTCCTAGGGGTACCTCCCGATAGGGAAATAGAATTCAGTATTGACCTTCTCCCAGCTACTCAACCTATTTCTAGCCCTCCATATTATTTAGCACCTACAGAGCTTAAAGAGTAGAAAGAGCAACTCAAATATCTTTTAGATAAAGGTTTCATAAGGCCTAGTGTTTCTCTATGGGGTGCTCCTGTCCTATTTATGTGAAAGAAAGATGGTTCTTTACGAATGTGCATTGACTATCATCAGCTAAATAAGGTCACAGTAAAAAACAAATACCCTCTTCCTAGAATTGATGACTTGTCTGACCAACTCCAAGGTGCAAGTTATTTCTCAAAGATAGACCTTAGATCCGGCTATCATCAGCTTAAAGTAAGAGAGTATGACATTCTAAAGACATTATTTAGAACCCGTTATGGTCATTGTAAGTTTCTAGTCATGTCTTTCAGGCTAACCAATGCTCCAGCAGCTTTTATGGACCTCATGAACTGAGTGTTCAAATAGTATCTAGACATGTTTGTCATAGTATTCATAGATGATATCTTTGTATACTCCCACAGTGAGGACGACCATGTAGATCATCTTAGAATTGTCTTACAAACTCTTAGAGATCATCAATTGTTCGCCAAATTCAGCAAGTGTGAATTCTGGCTAAGATCAATAGCCTTTCTCAGTCATATTATTTTCGCCGATGGCATTAGAGTTGATCCCCAAAAGATAGAAGTTCTAAGAAATTGTCCTAGACCTATCTCTTCATCAGAAATTAGAAGTTTCTTGGGTATAGATGGTTATTACAAATGTTTTGTTGAGGGTTTCTCATCTATTGCATCCCCTATGTCTAGATTGACCCAAAAGAAAGTTAAGCTCTAATGGTCATATTCCTGAGAGAAGAGTTTTCAGGAGTTGAAAACTCGACTAACTATAGCTCCAGTCTTAGCATTACCCGATGGTACGGATGGTTTTGTGGTGTATTGCGATACCTTTAGAGTTGGTTTGGGTTATATGTTGATGCAGAGAGATAAGGTCATATCCTATGCCTATATACAGTTTAATCCTCATGAAAATAATTACCCAACCTATGACCTTGAATTAGCTATTGTGGTGTTTACATTGAAAATCTGGAGACACTATCTATATGATGTACATGTTGATGTGTTCACGGACCACAAAAGTTTGCAATATATATTTACCCAGTGGGATTTGAATCTTCATCAGAGGAGATGGTTAGAATTGTTGAAGGATTATGATATGAGCATGTTGCATCATCTGGGCAAGGCCCATATAGTGGCAGACGCCCTTAGTAGATTGTCTATAGGCAGTGTTGCCCGTGTGGAGAATGATAAGAAAAATCTAGCCCAAGAAGTTTATCATTTGGCTAGATTAGGTGTTAGGTTGGTTGATTCAGCTGAAGAGAATGTTTGGGTTCAGAGTAGTTTTGAATCTTCCCTAGTTTCGGAAGTGAAGAAAAAGCAAAATATGGATTCTAGTTTGGTCAAACTTAAAAAGTCAGTAAGAGACCAAAGGGTAGAGGTTTTCTCCTAAGGGGGAGATGGTGTGTTGATATACCAGAGTAGATTGTGTGTGCTATGTGTTAATGAGTTAAGAAAGTGGATTATAGCTAAAGTTCATAGCACTTGTTATTCTAGTCATACAGGTGGTACCAAGATGTACCGCAATTTGTGGGAAATCTATTGGTGGAATGGTATAAAGAGAGATATAGCGGAGTTTGTAACTAAATGTGCAACTTATCAACAGGTTAAGGTAGAGCACCAAAAACCTAATGGTACATTGCAAAAGTTTGGTACCCCCACTTGGAAGTGGGAAGAGGTGAATATGGATTTTGTGATTGGTTTACCCCATTCGCAATGTCAGCATGATTCGGTTTGGGTTATTGTAGACAGGCTGACTCAATCAGCCCATTTCTTACCAGTTCACACGTCCTATACATTTGAAGATTATACTACGTTGTACATCAGAGAGTTAGTCAGATTGCATGGAGTTTCCTTGTCTATCATCTCAGATAGGGGTACTCAATTTACTTCCCAATTTTGGAGAGCCTTTCATAAGGGTTTTGGTACCCAAGTCCATCTTAGTTCAACTTTTCACCCTCAAATAGATGATCAAGCAGAGAGGACCATCCAAACTCTAGAAGATATATTGAGGGCATTTGCTCTTGATTTCAAATGTAGTTGGGATGAGCGTTTACCGTTGATTGATTTTTCTTATAATAATAGTTACCATTCTAGCATTCAGATGGCCCCATTTGAGGCTCTTTATTGGAGAAGATGCAGATCACCCATAGGTTGGTTTGAAGTAGGTGGGGCCACTTTGTTTGATGTAGTGTTTGAAGCTATGGAGAAAGTTAACTTGATTAGATAAAGATTCAAAATAACCCAGAGTCATCAGAAATCATATGCAGATATGAGAAGAAGAGACCTCAAGTTTGAGGTTGGTGATTTAGTGTATCTGAAGATTTTACCCATGAAAGGGGTGAAGAGATTTGGCAAGAAGGAAAGATTAGTCTCTGGTATGTTGGCCCTTATAGAATTCTGAGTCACATTGGGAAAGTAGCTTATGAGCTTGAGTTTCCCGCAGACTTGTCAGCCATTCATCCTGTATTTCACGTCTCTATGCTTAAGAAGTGCATCGGTGACTCTACCATTGTAGTTCCTTTAGAAAGCTTAGATATCTAGAACAGCCTCTCATACGAAGAGATTCCAATTGAGATTTTAGATTATCAAATCTGTAGACTAAGGAATAAAGAAGTTTCCATGGTCAAAGTTCTTTGGCGGAATCAGTCAGTTGAGGGTGCTACTTGGGAAGCAGAAGCAGATATGCGAGCCAAGTACCCTCACCTCTTCTTGGCAAAATCAGATTTTTCCAAAGGTAATACTCTTCCTAAATTTAGTTCTTTTCTAATCTTAGATTCAGCTATATAGCTATTTCATGTGAACTCATGCACTTATAGATCAGTTCAGTAAGCTCATTATGTTGAGAATCAGTTATTTAGTAAATTTAGTTGTGCATGATAAATTATATCCCCAGATTTCCCCAATATTATCAACTTAAACAGCCCCATTCAAGGATGAATATTCCCAAGGGGGAGATATTGTAATACCCCAAACTTTCCTAGCTTAAATTCATCCGAAAAATATCAAGGAATAGCTTCTAAAGTGAATGATAATTATTTCTGTGGAATTTTTCAGATTTAGACCTCTCATTGTGTGGGAAATTTAATAAGTTTTCCAATGATATAAGATTCTCCCAAATCTAATAACCGGATAAGAAGTTATAGCTCTTTTAAGTTTCAGTTACAAAACACCATCATTTCGAACACTAGCGCGTCGCCTAGAGGGTTTAAATGATGATTGTCAATTTCCAGGGGCCCTCTGTGATATTAGTACATCGCGGAGAGGGCCAATTTCCCATTCATCTATTTCTAGAGGTCCAGTGCGATAATGGCGCGTCGCGCCATGTGCCAAAATGGCATTCTAAAGTGGTACCGCGATGGCTCTGCGACCCGGAGTCTGTCCAGTTTCAATTTGTCAATTTTCAGTGAGCCAGCGTGATAGTGATGCGTCGCGGTGGCCACCCAGTTTGGAAAAATATGCATTTTTCAGTCCGTTTAATTATTAAAAAGGGGTACTTTGGTCATTCTACCAGCCCCTAATCTGTCTTAAACAGTGAATTATACCCCTTCAAAGCACTTTACATCCACTTTTCATCAAATCTCTCTCAAGTAAAACCCTAGTTCATCAAACTTTCTCCATAAGGAATGCAAATTCCTCCATTTATTTCTCCAAAGTAATTCAAGATTTAGGATTCCCAACACAAGAGCTCTAAGAATTTATCATCAAAGCATCAATAAGAATCCAAGATTCAAGTTTTTCATCAAAGATCACCAATTAAGGTTTGTGGGGTTATGAACAAGGATACTCCTTTCATCCTTATGCCCAAAACTTATTTTAATTACAAATTTACTGAATTTTATATGAGTTTCCATGAAATTAAAGTTGGGGTTTATACCCATTAATGTTGTTTACAAGCTTATGAGATTTCCAATGATTTAGAAGTTGAATTACATGATTATGTTCATGTTTTCATGCATATTGCTGAAATTTTCAGATTTTAAGTTGAGTTATGAATGTTTACATTACCAAGCATGAATATTATGATGTTTTAACATGAGATTGAAGCATGGATTATTTTCCTAAGATTGATTTTATGATTTTAAGAAAGATGATGCTTTAAGCATCTTATGAGCAGATTATTTATAGTTTTTCATTAAAACTTTGATCTTTCGATCACTAGTTTAGCTTTGGAATCGACTTTTCAGATTATTATAGTTTACAGAACTCAGATTAGCTTTATTTATAGATTTACTCATATAAATGCATGATTGGTTTTTCATATGAACCCTTATGTTAGTTTTGAAAGTGGATTTCTAATGGTTTGACCATACAGATTTAAGAGGGAGTAGTATTTAGCACCGAGCGGGAAGTGTGGGATTAGCGTGCCCTATCTTCTACAAAACTATGCAGCCAACGTAGGTACAGATTATCAAATTTTTTCATTTCTATATGGATGACAGTTTTAGTTTTTGATCAATCTCCTGGATTAGGTTATACTCCCTGGCAAAAGTATGACACCTCTCCACAATGTAAGGTTTATTCCTTAGGAGGTCAAGATGTTGGACTCCATGTAGCTCACATAGTTTATGTCGGTTAAGAGAACCCCCCCCCCCTAATAGTAACGATTTTTTGAATAATTTTTCAGATTTCACTTAGCCTATATGATTTAAGAATAAGAACAGAATACAGATTTCAGAACTAAGTGTTGTGACTCACAAGAATTGTATTGCATGCTTTACTATTCATGATTTATGATCTTCAGGTTTCAGATTTACTCAAGCCTATCTGAGTCATTTACATTTGGCATGCATGATTTTATAAACTGTGATGACATTTTTTACTTATTGCATTCACCCCCATATACTCAGTAGTCCTCAAATTACTGATCTACATATATGTCTAAGTGCTACATTATCTCATAATATAGGTTCAAGTGCTCAACCGCAGTAGCGCGAGTGATTTTCGAGCATCTCATCTACATCTCTGCAGTTGGTGAGTCCTCATAGTTCGTGGACTTAGCCATTCATGTTTTTAGTTTATTAATAGATGTTTCCATATTCATTTCAGGTTGTTTGAGACAGCTGGGGCCTGTCCCAATGACTCTCTAAATTTACTCATTAGAGGCTAGTCGGACTACTAGATTCAGTTTTAGATCTCAGTTACAGTATTTAGATTTTTAGTATTTCCTTTATCAGGCTTTTGAGATTAGTATGATTCAGATATACTCAGATGATTTTTCATTCAGACCTTCCCAAATTTGAGATTCAGATTTAGAAAAGGAAGCCAAGGTTAGCTTAAAACTACTTATAGTTTGGAGCACCGTGTGGCATCTCGGGAATCAAATTTTGGGCTATTACAAGAACCAAGATTAGTAACAGAAGAAGATGCAACACCAGCTGATGTAGGAGCAGAAGATGAAGCTACAAGAATCTTATTCGCCCCCGTAGCAATCTATTAATTGAAAAATCCTTGAGCCGATGGCCTTCTTGGACACACTTGAAGTATTTGTGATTTCCTTCATTACAATAACCTTGATGAGGACGACCATAGAACCGGCAAGGAGGGCATAAAAAAACTGAATGACCTTCGCTTTCTTGAGATTGGGCACCTTGTGCTCAAAAATTATCACCACCATGATGATGTCTGTCGCCCGACTGGTAAGGAGTACTAGTAGAAAGTAGGAGCCAGAACTCCCCCATTTCTTATTCTATTATTTGCCACCATCTAGACCACCCTGAGACTGAGCACTTCCCTGGTCAAAAAATCTGCTCTTCTTACCCTACCTATCTCCAAACTTCGCCTGCTTTCTATTTTAATCCTCTATCTGTTGCATGTGAATAGTCAACCTAGAGATGTCCATATCTTTAATCAGCAAGGCAGTCTTGGTCTCCAAAATTAAATCCTGATTCAATTCAGAAGAAAACTTCCTTATTCTTGCTCGCATGTCATCTACCAAATTAGGAGCATACCTAGACAATTGATGAAACTTCAAGGCATATTCCTTGACACACATTCTCCCCTACTTAAGGTTCACAAACTCTTCTATCTTTGCTTCCCTCAACTCTTGGCGATAGAAATAATTCAGAAAAGCACCAGAGAAGGCATCCCATAAGGATGACACCTCTACATCCTCTCTATCCCCATCCCACTCTTTATACCACTGATACACAACCAGACAGCATCCAAGCGCACACGCAAGTGTACATAGTCTACCAAGTAGTAAAGTGGACTTCAAAAAAGACTAATATCGATCCCTCAAGGACTTGTGCTAAACAACTATCCAATTCTAGTTTAAAGATTGAGAAAAATTAAACAAGAAGGTTTTATAATTGTAAACTAAAAAGAAACTAAACTAATGTGGAAAAGTAATGACTTAGGAAAATCAATGGATAGAAGCCCAGGGTTAAGGATTACGAACAATCATACTATGTTATTGAACTTCATTAGATTACTTATCTTGGTTGTTGATTCGCAGGGTTAAGTGCATGATCATGTTCTCCCGGCCTCTAACCATTTACCTAACTTGGATATTACAACTACATCGTTGAGTGGGGATGCAATAATCCAATTAAGAGTATTAAGTTATCATCCTATGTATGAATCAAGTAAGGCTTCTAAGTACATCCCTGTCCTAGACGCTAATTTAAATTCCTTATTTCATAAAAAAATAATAACCATACTTTGTTCATCCCCACATTATATCTCTCTATTCCCTCTCCCGAGTTCACAAGGTCGACAATTGATATATTTTTCGGGTGATAATCCATCAAATAATTAAATCAAAGATGAACACACAACCAATAATGATAAGAAAAATTAAACAGGCATAATTCAAAATGAAAGTATTCATGATCTTGGCCTTAACCACGGAAAGGGAGTTTAGCCTTTAATGGAAATATTCACCATCTAATTTTTTGGATTGATGATACAAACCATGAAAGAAACTAAAGTTAAGATAATAAAACACTAAAGAACATGTAGAGTAGCCTTCAATTGTCCAATAAGGACACTCCATGCACCTCCACTCGCCCAAGACATTTTAGGTGTCCAAATTGCGTCAAGTTCTGTATTGTGCTTTTATGGATCCATTCCAAGCCTTTTTGAGTTGTTTCCACTTAATTTGAAGCTTGTATATCCTTAATATATCATCATAATCCATTCAAAAAGAACCCTATAGCATTAAAAATAATAATTTAGAGATAAAGAAAACACAACATCCAAGATGGTGAACTAGAAACACGAGCTAAGCATAGGCTTCATTCACTTTGATCTCTAACTTATTGTTTTGACTCTTGGCTTGATCCAATTGAACCTTGCACATTATAAACAAGTTATTCCATATATAAATAGACTATTAAACCATTTATAACTTATTTAACACATTAGAATCTATCTAGATAGAGTAGAAAAGCACCTAGCTCAAGCTACTAACATTGTTTCCTCGATTGAACTATAAATGATCCATTTAAAACCGAACTTGTTTTAAAATGCCTTTAAACATTGTAATTACACACTTGAACACTTAGATGCTTATTTATATCATTATCACACACAAATCACATAAATTGACCGCAAAATAAGGTTAAATAAGATAGAATAGTAACACTAGAATGCATAAATACACCCAACATCACAACCTTTTTGAGCTGATAAGCTACAAAGTTTACCCCCTCCATATTGGTAGCCTAAATCACCCAAAATATCTTTTCCATTTCATTAAGAATCCTTGTGGATCCTTCTTCACCTTAACTCAAGAAAAATGAAAGGACCCATCTTCATAAACTTGCCAACCCTTATGGCCTCAGCAGACAAAGCATCAGACACATCGCGCTCAGCTTGAACAGCAACCAATTTAGAAATAACATGAATAGACTGACAGAATTCTCATTAGTTATCCTGCCTAGAGGAGGACTAGTAGCAACCAGTGGAACTCTAAAACTATCAGGGATAGGACCATCAGATCGAAGATGAACCCCAGAAGTGGGATGTACCCCTTCAGCACTACCCTCAGATGGGATAGAGGAATTTCCTTGTGTTCCAGATCTACGAGGCATGATTTAAAATACGAAAAAACAAGGATTAGAAAAGATTCCAAGACTGAGACTCCAAGCTTAAAAATAGAATACCAAGAAAGTGAATCATTCCTAAATTCCTTGTAGTCTTTCCTTATGAGTGTGGCACGCTACACACTCCTAAAAGAGACTCTACATAACACGGATTTGTGGGCTCCCAATTGACCATGAACCTAGGCTCTGATATCAACTTGACACCACCCGCCCTGGGGCCTTATCATAATAGGTGTCCCAAGTCCATCCAGGATCGGAGACCACCCCCGTTACCTAACACAACCTCCAATCGCCTGCCCTGAGTTGGCTAAATTTTGAGTATGTAACAAGATAGTGTAACAACTCACATAAAGACTCTAGGATAAGATCACAACCGTTACCAACCCAAATGATTCTAACAAAAACATACTAATGATCCAACAATACCAAACCCATACCAAATCAAGGGCCATAAACCAGGCCATAACCAAGGATGTTCCAAAACATAATATAATTAGTCCCAAAATGAAATAGGATAGAACAACCAACAATATCATCCAATGATGTCAGCCCTTCAACTTATTCTAATTCCAAGGCCGATACCAATATCGATCCTGCCTATTCCAAACCATAGAAGTACGACAAAGCCTCTAACCAAAAGAGTAACAAAATTTGGTTGGGACATGCCCAAAACTATATCCAAATCCAATATCCAAAATAAAATTAGAGTGTCTAAAAGTATCCATAATATTAGATGGAGCCTTCTAAAAGGATGGAAGATCACCACTTCAGTCCAAATGCTGATCCCAAGTCAATCAGTATATAGGAGGACTAGAACGGCCAATTCCTGCATAACGTGGGGGTACAGCCACTAGTAGATGGGGTTAGCGAGTGACCTCTAGAATGATCTCTAGGTGAAGATGAAATTATTTCATTTATAAAACCAAGTAAAACCATCTATATGCATACAACCATACATATATATATAACCATGCAAAGAAAATGGACCAGGTTTAGCATGCCTTTAAAACCTTTACCTGGGTTGTGTAGCTTTGCCGTCCTAAACCACCAATGGGCTATATGGGTTCAGGTCCCCCTGCTGAAAGGGTCCTAATACGTGTAGCCACATGATCGGGAAAGAAAAACTTGGGATGACTAGTACATCCCCCAAATATAGTGTGACATCATATACACGGTCACCAAGACCAACCTCATATCAGTAAATATGAGTTTCTAGTTTTGGTCCCCCCGGTACCTCCACCTTCCACTACTTTGCTACACATCCCATCATTATTGCTTAATTAAAACCAATTTCAAAATAACCAAACCATTAACAATTTATTAACCAAGGCCATTAACATTGGTATCGTCATACTAATCCTTACTTGCAAGTATCATCCATAGCCAATCATATATAAGTTTAAGGGGCTTTCAAGTGCCCTTCCATTCATCATATTAAACCACTTGGGGGTTCCATGTGCCCCTAAAACATAACCATTATCCATTTACCATTACAAGTCATTTAAAACATGCATAATTCCCTTACCAAGTTTTAAAACATGCAAGAGTTCCATTAAATTAGTCAATCCAATGAACATATCTTTATAAACATTTTGTCAAACACATTGGGGACATAATATGACCAAACCCAATTCTAATTACCATTAAACCATTCCCATGTAATCCAATTATCCAAAACCATCATTAATCCATATAAAAGCACAATTAAAACCATGGGAAACCATAACCAAGCATTTAATATCAAAACCCCCAAATCATATTTGAAACATAAAATCATATAATCAATGAAATCATGAAAACATTCATAAAAACCATGCCTTTAGATGAAACTATCAATGAGGGAAGAGAACATACATTATACAAAGATGATGATAGAAAGAAATCACCAAGACAATCCCTAAATCAATCCTTTAGTTGAAACCCTAGCTTCCCTTGCCCAAAAGCTCTTAAGATAATTATGGATCGTTTTAGACAAGTTTCTAAGTATTAATAAATGAAATAATAGGGTAAATAACCTCCCAAGTAGGTTAGAAGTCTTGGGGCCTTATAAGGATAAGTGGAGAAATATTTAGGATACCCCCACTTAAGTTGCATCCACACAGAGATACGACTAACCAACATGAGTCATACTTTAACGCCCCAAAAAATGGGTCCCGGAGCGTCACACGGTGCTTGAGGCTACGAGTAGCCCAAAGCTAACCCTTTGAGCCATTTCCACTCAGTTCAACATAAATCAACGGAGTTTCCATAAATAACCCTCAAATATCAACAGAGTAATCATCATCCAAGAATAAAAGAATTTCAGAAAGGTAACAAAATGTGACTTATTAGTCAACTCGCAACATCTATACTAGTCTGGCAAGCCTCTAAGAAAATCAATAAAACCAGCGAGCCATTGAGACATGCCCCAACTGACTCATACTCAGTTATCAAATGTAAACAATTCCGTGAAACCAACATCGGACATCATGTCCTCAGAATGTAAAGACTCACCACAGTAAAAGATATAGAACAGCGTGCCCAAAGAATCACTGTCAAACCTAGAACTGACCACCTGAACCTACATTCTGAGAAAATGCAGCCCACATCCGAAGATGTGGGTCAGTACCATAGAAAGGAACCGAGTATATGGGGGTGTATGCAGTTGTATAAA
>NC_061115.1:126221169-126228713 GCF_002878395.1 Capsicum annuum | reverse complement strand
CATGCACTTTTGATAAAAGTGCATGATTTAGGAAAGAACGGTACCTTTGGCTTGATCGGAGTTCGTGGAAAATAGGTGCGGGTACTTGGATCACATATTGCCTCAGCTTCCCAAGTTGCACCCTCAACAGATTGGTTTCGCCATAACACCTTGACCAAGGGAACTTCTTTGTTCCTTAGTCGTCGGACACTGAAATCAAGAATCTCAATAGGAATCTCATCAAAAGAAAGATTTTCTTGAATGTTAGCACTCACAGAGAAATCCACTACCACAGCATTGCTAATATGCTTTCTAAGTATGGAGACATGGAATATTGGATGAACAGAGGACAACTCGGAAGGCAACTCGACCTCATAAGCTACCTTACCAACACGACTATGAATTTTGTAAGGACCAATATAACGGGGACTAAGCTTCCCCTTCTTTCTAAATCTCTTCACCCCCCCTCATGGGTGAAATTTTCAGATACACTAGGTCACCAACTTCAAACTCAAGGTCTCTCCTTCTAACATTAGCATATGACTTCTGACGACTCTGAGCAGTTTTCAACCTTTCCTTAATCAACTTAACTTTTTCCATAGCCTCAAATACCGAATCAGGACCACTCACAGCCGCTTCACCCACCTAAAACCAACCTATGGGTGATCTACACTTCCTCTCATATAAGGCTTCAAATGGAGCCATGCCAATACTAGAGTGGAAACTATTATTGTAAGCAAACTCTATCAACGATAAGTGATCATCCCAACTTTCCTTAAAGTCAAGTGCACAAGCTCTCAACATATCCTCTAAGGTCTGGATGTTCCCCTTAGCCTGACCATCGGTCTGTGGATGAAAAGTAGAACTCAAAAGAACTTGGGTAACAAGACCCTTCTGAAAAGCTTTCCAAAATTGCGAAGTGAACTGAGTACCCCTATCCAAAATGATAGACAAAGGAACTCCATGCAGTTTGACTAGTTCTCGAATATACAATCTAGCATAATCCTCAGCAGTATATGAAGTATGAACAGGCAAGAAATGGGCAGACTTAGTCAACCTATCAACCACAACCCAAATAGAATCATGATGGCGTCGGGAAGAAGGTAAACCAATTACAAAGTCCATATTTATCTCTTCCCACTTCCAGGTAGGAATACAAAACTCTTGCATCATACCACCAGGTCTTTGGTGTTCAACCTTAACCTGTTGGCATGTTGCATATTAGTTACAAACGCTGTTATATCTTTCTTCATGCTACTCCACCAATAGATTTCCCGTAAGTCTTGGTACAGCTTGGTGGCACCAGGATGAATAGAATATCGCACCCCATGTGCTTCAGCCATAATCCTTTGTCTCAGATTATCAACATTAGGGACACATAATCTACCCTGCAATCTCAACACACCATCTCCCCCTTGGGAGAAAACCTCTACTTTTTGGTCCTTGACTGACTCCTTCAGTCTGACCAAACTAGCATCTAAGTAGTGCTTTTCCTTCACTTTCGAAACCAAGGAGGATTCGAAACTACTCTGAACCCCTATACTACCTTCAGCAGATTTAAACAACCTAACCCCCAATCTAGCTAAACGATGTACATCACGAGCCAACTCTTTCTTACCTTCTACCACATGTGACACACTACCCATGGACACTCTACTTAGGGCATCCGCCATAATATTGGCCTTGCCTGGATGGTATAGCACACTCATATCATAGTCCTTTAACAATTCTAACCATCGTCTCTGCCTAAGATATAATTCTCTCTGGGTAAACACATACTGCAGACTCTTATGATCAGTGAAAACATCAATATGGACACCATACAAATAGTGTCTCCATATTTTCAAAGCAAACACAATAGCAGCCAACTCAAGGTCATGGGTGGGGTAATTTTTCTCATGGGGTGTCAAATGTCTAAAAGCATAAGCTATCACCTTACCCTTCTGTATCAATACGCAACCCAACCCAACTCTCGAAGAATCACAGTACACCATAAAACCATCAACACCATCAGGCAAACTCAAAATAAGGGCTGAAGTGAGTCGAGTCTTCAACTCCTAAATACTCTTCTCATAAGATTCGGACCATAAAAACTTCACTTTCTTTTAGGTCAACCGAGTCATAGGAGACGCTATAGAGGAGAAACCCTCAACAAAATGGTGGTAATAGCCAGCTAAACCTAAGAAACTTTAGATATCAGTCAGAGAAATAGGTCTAGGCCAATTTCTAATAGCTTCGGTCCTTTGGGGATTATCTCCAATACCCTCGGAAGAAATGATATGACCCAGAAAAGAAACTGACCTTAGCCAAAACTTACACTTACTGAACTTAGCAAATAACTTGTGATCTCTAAGGGTTTGTAAGATAGTTCGGAGATAATCAGAATGTTTATCCTCACTACGGGAGTACACCAATATAACATCAATGAACACTATGACAAACATATCCAGATATGGTCTGAACACTCGATTCATGACATCCATGAAAGCTATTGGGGCATTAGTTAACCCAAAAGACATAACAAGAAACTCAAAATGGCCATAACGAGTTCGGAAAGAAGTTTTCGAGATGTCACACTCCCTAACTTTGAGTTGATGATAGCTAGAACGAAGGTCTATCTTTGAGAAATAACTTGCACCTTGCAATTGGTCAAGCAAATCATCTATTCTCGGAAGGGGATACTTATTTTTTATGGTGACTTTATTCAATTGGCGGTAATCAATGCACATACGCAAAGGGCCATCTTTCTTTCTCACAAACAACACAGGACCACCCCAAGGAGAAACACTAGGCCTTATGAAACCCTTATCTAGTAGATCTTTGAGTTGCTTTTTCAACTCTTTAAGTTCTGCAGGGGCATACGGTAAGGAGAAATGGAAATGGGCTGAATAGAAACAAACGGGTTGGCGTGAACATTTGCAGTAACAGCTTGGGCAACAATCGAATCACCCACAAGGGTAGAAACTAGGATAGGCTCAGGAATAATCTTAAGACTCATTTCAAACGGGTTGGCCTGAACATTTACGGTAATAGCTCAGGCCAGCTCCTGAAAGGCTACCCAAAATTCAGCGTAAGACACGTTTTCATTCAATGGGTCAGTGGGTTGAGGTTGCTGAACATCATTATTTCTTCTTGCTCGACGTGGAGGCATATTTCTGAAAGAGGAGAACACGAATCAATAGCAGAGAGAGACACTTTAAGAACGATAGACTTCTAAAAGAAAGAATCACACTTTTTCCTAAAACGTCTTGTAGCGTCTTGCTTATAGATTTGGCGCGCTAAACACCGATGATCAAGACTCTACTTAACGTGGCTTGTCAGACTCCCTAGGACATCTTAAAACCTTAGGCTCTGATACCAAGTTTGTAACGCCCCAAAAAATGGGTCCCAGACCATCACACGGTGCTTGAGGCTACGAATAGCCCCAAGCTAACCCTTTGAGCCATTTCCATTCAGTTCAACACAAATCGACAGGGTTTCCATAAATAACCCTCAAATATCAACAGATTAATCATCATCCGAGAATAAAAGAATTTTAGAAAGGTAAAAAAATATGACTTATTAGTCAACTCCCAACATCTATACTAGTCTGACAAGCCTCTAAGAAAATTAATAAAACCAGCGAGCCATTGAGACATGCCCCAACTGACTCATACTCAATTATCAAATGTAAATAATTTTGTAAAACCAATATCAGACATCACATCCTTAGAACATGAGGACTCACCACAACAGAAGATATAGAACAGTGTGCCCGAAGAATCACTGTCGAACCTGGAACTGACCACCTGAACCTATATTCCGAGAAAATGCAGCCCATATCCGAAGATGTGGGTCAGTACCATGGAAAAGAACCAAGTATATGGGGGTGTATGCAGTTGTATAAACATCATCATCATAAATATTTATAAGAAATATACAGGATGTATGAAAGACTCACATAGCCCAAAGAAAATCATCATAATCATGAGAGGGTGAAATAAGTACAATAACACATGTGAGTCATCATATAATTTGTCAATCACTTTCAGTTCATCAAGAATATCAATTCTCATAATGTAAATATCATTTAAATCTTTCAAAAGAAAAAATTTCACAATTTCACTTTCAAACCACTTCATCATTCACCATAGACACAAGGAAACACACACACACTGGGAGATACTATAACCGACATAAACCATGTGAGCTATATGGAGTCCAACGTACAACCCACGTTAGGGAGATTCGTCCTATCCTTGCCATCGGAGTAGGACTATCGATATCAAATCCACACAAACTAGTGATCACTATATAAATCAGCCTCAGGCTCACTCCTACGAGGGCATGTATTTCTAGGGAAGTAAGGTCGTTTTATACCTCCCACTCGGTGCTAAAAATTTCTCCCGGACTTAGCTCAGATTATTTCAAAGACAATCCATAATAAAATAATTTCAGTAATATATAAATATATATCAGGAGCCATCATGCTTTCTATCTATCAAAATCAAACACGTTGTGGATTCCTTTCATACTCAAGTTCAAAATAACTCGATTAAGATCAAAAGGTCAAATCATTCAAAATATCTCAAATATTCAACATCAACGTGCTTATAACATACACTTTCTCAAAAAAAACACAATTTCCTATGGGGATTCACGACCTAAATATCAAAATCATGATAAATATCATTCAAGATTCATGCGTTATATCTCCACACATGTAAATTCATCTTTCAAAATCATAAACATCAAAATTTCATAATAATCATCATAAGATATGGGTTCATGCTTCAAATTCGTAAAAATCAAATAAAAATCATGCCTTTGTAAAGAAAATTACTTTTGGGTACAGGAACGAAAGAGAGTTCTTGTTGAAAAACCCCACATACCTTGAATGATGAACTTTAGATCGATACTCATTTTTTAGATGTTAATCTGCCTTTAAATGATGGTTCTTAGAGTTCTTGAATTAGGAACTTGGAATCTTGAATAAATTTACAGAATTAATGGTGAACTTTGGAGGTTTTTGAAGTTAGATATAGGAACTTAGGGTTTTCTTTTTGAGGGAATTTGATGAAATATAACATATAATGCTTCTAATAGGCTTTAATATAGGGTTTGGACGGATTTTGGGTGAGGGGGAATGACCAAAATGCCCCTAAAAAATCAAATAATTCTCGAATCTGTCCTTTGGTGGACTGTTTTGATAGTCTAAAGTAGATCAATCATAATGTTTTACTTTACTATCCAAATTTGATGAAACCAATTTCATTAGAAAGAGGACTCACATATCTTTCCGTCGATATATAGTATCTCACCCAGATCATTGTGTACGAGGAGTTATGATTATTTGAACTGGTCCAAAAATTTGCTTTTGATAAGCTGAAATAGATCGACCATAACTTTTTATTCCGATAGACAAATTGGATGAAACCAATTTCATTGGAAAGAGGACTCGCATATCTCTGTTGATATATAGTAGATCAGCTAGATCATTATGTACAAGGAGTTATGGTCATTTAAAGTTGGAGCAAAAATCCGCCAGGCCTCAGTACTTTTTCCTGCATATTTTACTATTCACTACTATTCACGGTTCGATTGGAATGTTCATAAGTCGTCGCTCGGGTGTCCGTTTTGGATGATCCATATATCGTTGGAAAACTTATTCGATACTCTACGCAATGGTGGGTCATAATCTAAGACATTCTGCATGAAAAATTTATAATTCATTCTAGAAGATAGAATCCAACACGTTTACGCACAAAATTTCAACAAAAAATTTCTCGGGGTATTACATATACCCTCCATTACGATTGGTATCCTCTACTCATATTATGGCCTCAACCCTTATATCCAACACTTTTATGTATACGTCTCATCCAACTAAGTCATATTGCCAGCATATGATTTGTACCCTTCATTCATACCCCTAGCAGATTTATATCCAAGGAAGATTTAGACACTGTCCACCATACGAGTCCTTGTTATGATTTCTACCCTGGCTTATGACTCATGGTGAGCCACTCATACTCAGATCCAACCCAAGTAACGAAGTCTAAAATTAAGTTAAGGAACCATATGATCCGTAACCACCAATACGACTCATACCCCTAAGTCGTATCCATTCCAGTAACCAAAATCCATCCCACCTACCAACACTGGTTAGTATACGACTGGTCCTTACCATCCATACCCCAACATATGACTTGTACCATGAGTCGTATTGGGTCCAGAAACCAAAATTTTAGGAAATTTTCTAGGGTTCAAACCCAGGGTGTTATATCATACCACTTTTATTACATTCAGTCTTATGCTCATATACTAATTCACAAATATTACATTGGACCTTAGTTTCTCCTTCTATTTCAATATAAAATATTCATACAATACTAGTTCTTCTACGAGATTTTACAGGGGGACGAGTAGGATGGGGAGTAAGGTTAACCAATTCCGATCTAACATTATCATTACCGACTTTGGATGTATAATCAATAGTATCATCATCTACATTTAAATCAACTCCGTCTACTTTATTCTCTTCTTCTATACCATAATATTTCTGAGCTTCTAAATAGTTCATATCGTAAGCACCTATATGTATTTCATTCTCAAATGGTTCATTAATTGGTACAGGAGGCACACGGGTATATCTAGTACTTGCTCTACCGAAACCGCCACCAATTTATTTTTTACTACCACTACCATTTTCGAGACAGATATTTCTAACACTTTTACCGACTTTTCTTACTTTATCCATATTACAAATTAAACTAATAGATATTCAAAATACATAGAAATAATAAAAAAAAATATTCAACAAATAATAGACTAATTAAGAATTAAAATTAAGAGATGAAACAAAAATACTAAATTTTTAAAATATCTGAAAGTTGAAACTTTAGAAAACTACCACTTGATATTTGTAATTGCAAAATTAAAAATTAAAATTGAGCACTTTAGGAGATAATTAGAATAATTGAGAGAGATTGAGAGAATGAGATTGTGAATTGTGTTAAAAATTATTTTTGAATTAAGGTATTTATAGAAAAAAAGAATTTGAAAAAAATAAGTGGCCAATTGGTTGTTGGGCCAGCCAACGGCTATAATGTCGTTGGGTTGTCAACGGTCCAATTAGTCCCTGGCCCAACTAACGCAATAATTAAAAAAAGGAAAAAAAATAGGGTATAATTCTTTTTAAAAAAATAGCCCAAGTTTGGGCCTATGGACATAAAATGTCATGTCGGGTATATTAATGTCACATAATAGTCATTTCCTATTCTTTCTCAATTTGGGTCATTTTGGCCCATGTAGTTCAGATAGAGTTTTATATATCATATTGATATAATCCATATACAATATTGATACAGTTTTAAACTTGGGTCATTCGACCCTTTTCTAAAAAAATTTCAGGTTTTTTTTAGCTACAAATTTTTTAACTAAAATATATTCTTTTTAAATTGTTTAAAGTTAATAATTAAATATAACTATATAAAAACTATATTGTCATATAGAATATGTATCTATATAAGATATATATATAAAAATTGTATAGTTCTATCAAATATGTATATATATAAAATATA
>NC_061115.1:126177566-126218169 GCF_002878395.1 Capsicum annuum | reverse complement strand
ATTATTGTATAAAATGTGTAAAAAAATATACAATTATTGTATAAATTATGTATCGAAACTATATAATTTTCGTATAGAATACTTATATGTATAAGATATGTATAGAAACTACCTAGAAGGTGTGTAAAAAATGTATAGAACAAGCCAACAAATTGAATGGCTAGAAAGTGGAATTTAAATTTTATGGTCATTTTCGTAGAATTTGTTTGATCTGAATTACCATTTTTGTCCTTTCCCCTAAAAAATATACTTATTTTACTAAATTGGGCCGGGCCGGTCCAGGTAATCGATGGGCCTAGTCCGGTTTCATAACTGTGGCGGTCCACCAAGATGACCATGCGAGAGGCCCAGCCTAGGACCAAGGCCCAGGAACCAGTTCAGTCCACCGGTGTAGGTTCAGACCAGGCCGGACACCTTTTTGGGCCGAATTAACTAGGCCAGACCCGCCTGATCCAGCCCAGATGACTAATTAACTCCTACAGTCGAAAAGAAAATCTAGGTTGTTTTAGTTTGTATAAATAACATAAATACCAACCTTTTTGAAAATAATTACACTCTCTCCCACTTTTTAAATTATTTTTACTCTCTCTCCCTATTAATATACATAACGTAGCCGACATATACATAACATTCTGTGTATATGTTGGGATTTTTGTAATATGTTTAGAGATTTGGGATTTTTTGTAATATTGGAAACATAAGTTGTGTATTTGTGTATCAAATATTTTTATTTTTGCTTGATCCGATCAAAGTTATGAGGTGTATATATATATATATATATATCATTTTATATATCGATATATATATATATATATATAACGCGTTCTGAAATGAGCCATTCGGTGTGTAAGTGATATCAAGAGGTTATCATGGTGCTCTTAACTCGCTCTTTGTTGTCAACAGCTGCTGAAATAACCATAAAAGTTGAAATTAGGGTAAGGGTGGAAAGAAAATATCTGTAACGCTTTGCAAATAAATTTCAGTTTTATCTTTTGTTTTTACAAAAAAAAAAAGTTAAAAGGTATCCAAAGTTGCAAACATCACACGAAAATCTATATCAAAATCTTACAGAAAATTACATGTGCTTCAATCACATTAAGAGATGAATACAAGGTAGAAGGATAATCTGATGGATTAAGGAAGGACTTTGGTAAAGAAATTTAGATGGAGGGTTTAAGGAAATAGATGAGTTCAGGAATTCTTTTTCACTGTAGACAAAAAGGAAAAAGTAACTTAAAAATTAGAAAAGGAAAAAAAAAACTTGTTAAAGATCGGTAAGCTATAATAGCAGGTCAATTTTATGTGATGGTGTGGAATATTTGTACACTAACAATGTACAAAACTTAAACTCTTTAAAAAAAGTGGCTTTCTAAAAAGTTTTTTTCATAAAAAGTATTTATAACTATGTAGCTTCCAACTTTTTTTCCCCTTAATTTCATTACTATAAATCAATATTTATTTTTATTGGCCTTTTACGTAAGCACAAATCTTGATTTTAAATATTCCAATTGGAGTAAGATATTATTCGATATGTAGGGAGCAAGGTGACACATTCTTACGAATCTACTATCAAAACCTCGAGATAAATTGAAATGGAAAACGTCAAACATATGCATGATGTAACAAGATAACTTTTTGTTTGGATGTATCTTATACCATGTGATATGTCCCCAAATGTTCCATCAGGAAGGGGGGAGTTTGCTAAGTCTTATTTAAGCAAAACTAGTTTAAGGTTGTTATGCATTTTATTAGCACCAACAAATCTTGTAACTCTTGACTGCCAAGACTTTTTGAGTTTCAATTATATGTATTGAGGGCGTAAATAGATATTTACACATTCAGATCATGGAATATTAAATAACTAGAGAAATCACTCGCGCTTCGTGCGATGATAAAAAATACAAATATTTTTAATAAATAATTAATAACAATAAAAGAAATAAATCTTAACTAATTAAAAATTTATTTTTGATACAGAACGAAAAGTATCCATTCCAATCGGCTTTTGACTTGTGAATTATAAGCAAAACGTCATAAGTTAGAATCAGAACTTATATGTGTTTATAAGCAATTTTTAAATTTACCCTTCAAAAACACTTAAAAGTTATTTTTAACTTAAAAATCTTTAAAATAAATCAATCTAAATGACCTATTAAAATTGGCAAAATTATATTAACAGTGAAAAGTCTTTACAACCTTAATAAATATAATTTTCACCTTTACTAACTTGAAAATGAAGCTGAAACATTCCAATGAAGTGTATTAATTGATATTTAAATGCCTCAATTATTATTTCATGGTGATTAAAAGAATAAAACTCTCACCTCCTTACGTTATTTATAACACCAATAATTTAAAAAGCATTAAAAGTCTCACCAAATTTTACTTTACAAATGCCTAAAATACACAAAAACTTATTAAAAAAAATATCGTTTCTCATTCAAACACATAGTTAAAATAATTATAATTGAATGAGTACATTAAGTGCATTAATTAATTGTAAGAAAAATTATTTAAAATGAAATGCTGAAAAAAATTGGAGCAAAGAGGAAAAATTAAGATAAATGAGAACTTGATATATACAAAGAAAGAGAACAGAGAAATAGAAGGAATCTTATAAAGAGAATAATATTAGGTTAATTAAGGGGAGGAAAAGTAATAGTATATTAACTTAATAGAAGGATAAAAAAGGGAATTAAAAAAGTAATTAATTATATTAATTATTACTAACACTAATATGTAATATTTTGCATGCTTCATTGGCCAGCATTAGTATTTATCTTTTTTCCTTAGAATTTTAAGGATTTTTTCTTATTTTTTTATTCTGAATTTTTTCAAAAAGAATAGAAAATTTCTTCCTTTATTATAATTATCATTTATTACATTCTTAAATTCTTTTTCCTACATTAAATATATATGGTAGTAAATTAGACCTTCCAAATGGAAGGTGGCCCACATTGCAGCACTCATTAGTGCAATTTATACCTTAATGCTCATTTATTCATTTGTAATTACTAATACATTAATTTTATTTCATGATATGTCCTTAATTTTTTTCATTTCTTCTTCTTCTTATTATTATTATTCTAAAATCCGAGTACAAGAGAGTGCATTCAATTAAAAGAAGATAATTTTTTCTGAATCTTAGATGTGAATTCATTATAAGTTTTTGTTACAAGAAGAAGAAAGAAATTGGCAGACGGATCAAAATAAATATCTCCTTATTCTCCTCCTACTTTGTTGTGAATTACTTTGACATAGAACAATAAACTTTCCTCTGTTCTTTTATTGAAGATACTATGTCAAAGAAGAAGAAGAGACAATTATGAAAAAGTCTTGCACTGTTGTGTTACAAATACACACTCTTATTTTATAGTAAGTATAAAGACGAACCTTTTTGAAAATTGAAATACATTTTCTTAGTACTTAATTTACTTGAATGTGTGTCATTAATCATCTTTATAAACTTAAAGGAAATTACTTTCTCATTAATTGAGTCTTTCAATTTGTTTTGTGAATTTTTTGAGGAAAAATTAATAAAGAAACCTTGAAAAAATCATAAAAAGGATAAGTAACATTCCTTCATTCTTAGGCATGCCACATAGGATGAGCTTACAAATAATTTATTAAATAATATATAGATATATCTTTGTATGAAAAAAATATAAAAAATACAAAAAAAAATTACACTGACTCAATCGCTTCTCAATATAATAGACGTACAATTCATTGAGTAAATATGTTAACAACATGTAATCATCTACTTTAGAAGGTGAAGAGCAAAACATTTATTCTTGTAATTATAATGATCAAAAATAAATTAGATAATACATTATTTCTCAAAGCTAAAAAGAAAGAAAAAAAAAACAAATAAAACATAAAGGATTCTTTTTTTATGTATATAATTTTTTTAAAATAAATCAGATAAATAAACTATTTTTGAAAATTAAAAAAGAAAAAAAAAAGAAATGAACAAAACATAAATGGTTCTTTTTCTTGCATATAAAAATTTTCATAATTACCTCACGTTTATAAAATTTTTAGAATTAATTACCTCATTTTTCTCCTTCGCCTCCATGTTCTTTTATATTTCTTAATTTTTTTGTCATGCATATTTATTGATAGTCCTAAAACTTAATCATAACTAAGACCCAATAATAAATATATTTTAATTATTAAAATTTATTTAGCTATCGGTGGATGTTGGTTGCTTTGTATTACTTTACATGTGATTAATAAAAATAAGCTAGTCACCTAAAAAAATAATTATAAATTAAGAAACATAATTAATAATTAGTAAATTTCCAACTAAAAATAATTCATTTGAACCAAAAGAAATTATAGACTTAAAAATTGAACTTAAGAGGCATTTTATATAGATATAGAAATAAGACAATACACATATTATTATATTTTTAATCTTTAATTAAAAAATAAAAAGAAAGATGAAACCAATGCATAATTGTCCAAGCTCTTGCCGATATCCACTTCCACAATTCTTTCACCATTTAAGAGCATCTTCTTCTTTTTCAAGTAAAATAATAACATAAATATCATAGTGAAAATGAAGGATAACCTCAGGTACAATCGCATGAAATAAAACATATGAACTTCATTAAAAAGAAAAACGAAATGAATACATTCATGTCTCGGTATGTACTTCCACAAGCCTAAAAAAATTAATTATAAATTAAAAAATATAATTGATAATTAGCAAATTTTCAACTACAAAGTTATTTATTTAACCAAAAGAAATTATAGACTTAAAAATTCGAACTTAAGAGGCATCATATATAGATATAGAAATAATACAATACACATATTATTATATTTTTAAACATTAGTTGAAAAATAAAAAGAAAGCTGAAATCAAATGTTCGAGCTCTTGCCGATATCCACTTCCACAAGTCTTTCACCATTTAAGAGCATCTTCTTCTTTTTTCAAGTGAAATAAAAACATAAACATCATAGTGAAAATGAATGAGAACCTTGGATAAAATCGCATGAAATAAAACATATGAACGTCTATAGAAAGAAAAATGGAATGAATACATAAATGTCTCGATATCTACTTCCACAAGCCTATCACCATTCAAAAGTCTTCTTCTTCTTTCCAAGACAAACAAGAACCTGAATATAATAGTGAAAATGAAGGGTAACCTTGGATAGCATCTCATGAAATAAAAAATATGAATTTATATACATAAAAATAAAGGAATACCATAAGGTATCATTAACTTTTGTATTAAATATTTAGGGGTTATAAATATAAAATCATGAATAACTTGAGAGTTACAATTATTGTTAGTAGAAATTAAATAGATAAGTTACCTCAAACATTTTTTTCTTTTATTACATAATAAATAGAGTTTAAATGTGGTGTCTTTTGATTTTTCTTTAAACACACAAATATTTAAAATAAGAAGAAAACTCAATAAATATTCAAAAAACTACAAAAAAAGATAAATAGGTTTGGAGGCTTCTAAGACATGCCATATAGGATTGGCTATTGATCTCTTTTATATATATATATATATATATATATATATATATATATATAGAGAGAGAGAGAGAGAGAGAGAGAGAGAGATTACTCATAAATCTCTTGATGAATATTGATTGATAATCTAGTAATAATGATACTTACCTACTATGTACCGCTGATATAATAAAAGATAATTATAGCGCGTGTTGGTGGGGAGACTATGAGTAACTGCTGGTAAAGTTGATGTCATGTGATCTAGATGTAATGAAGTCAATCGAGGAAATAGCATCTAGCAAAAGTGCAAGATAAGGTTATGTATAATATACTTTTATGATCTGAACCTTTTTCAGATCTCCACTCACAACTAAAACTTTAATGGATAAGACTGACCTTTCTAATTTACTACATGTATAATTTAGATTTTTTTTACTTTTTCCTCCCATAGAATGTTGTAGACATGATATTTCCAATACAAGGGGCTATATAATGTATCTCTAGAAAATTGAAGGAAAGGTGTCTTTTAAGTCTTGAATGAAGGATTGGTGACATTGACCAACTTAAAGGGTCAAATATAATTAAGAAACTTGATCAAGTTAATTCTGGACTTGATTAATATTTTTAAAACTTTCTAATCTTTTTAAAAATACAAATCAACCCAAGCTTCTCTCCTCTCTAAATCAATTATTTCTCTCCTCTCTGTCATCTCTCTTGACTGTTTCTCTCAAACTTCTCCCAACCAACAATTCTGCAAATTTTTCCCTTCACTCCCAAGTGACTTCAACCTCCGGTGATAAGTATTTGAGCTTCGAGTTCCTTTTTGATTTCCAACCGTCAATCAATATGGAAACATTGCTCTCCGATGACAATAGTTTCAAGTTCTTCATCGTCACTTTTCTTATTTCATAGGTAAAAAATTATGGCATATTAGTTATGAAGAAAAAGAGGAACTTCAGTCAACGTCTTTTCTAGTATTGGTCAATAATTTTAATAATTGTTGCTTAAATTTAAAATGAGAATTAAAGAAAACCATAATTTCTTGTATTTCTTCTCTGCTTTTTCTCGAGTAAAATATGATTTTTTATTGTTATTGTAGTTCTTGTTGTCGAACATTTGATTGGATTTGTTGGTGTTTATTGTGTTTATTGAAATTTGATTTTTTTTGTTTGTGTTTGTACAAACAAAAATCAATGTTGGTATTTTTGGTCACTTTTGATGTTCTTCATGTGTGTGTTGTGTGTGTGTTATGTTGGTGTTGCTGAGTTGATTTTTTTCTTGTTCTTGATAAAAATAATGTATTTGATATTAAATAGTGATATTGTTGTTGCTTTATTAAATAAAATCTTGCTATTGATTTTTTCTGCAACAGATGAATCATCTGTTGGATAAAATTCTATCAAATATTCTAACTGAACAACACATCCAAGACTTGATTTATTTCAATAGATCATTCATATTGTGATAGATGACCATTCTGTTGGAAAAAATCTAAACACTATTGGCAGTTGATAACAGCTCCAATAGATCACTCATATGTTGCAACAGATGAATGATCTGTTGCACAAATCAGTCATATGTTCAACAGATGAGTGATCTACTGGAAGAATTCACAATAATATTGAAACTGTTTTTATTTTTTCCAAATAATCACTATTTTGTTGCAATAGGTTAGTTATATGTTGCAACAGATAACTCACTTGTTGCAACAAATTAGTGATCTGTTGGAACTGTTATTTTACTATTTTTTATGTATTAGATTTACTATTATCCCTTTTTTAACGATGCATTAATCAATTAAATTTTTTTTTATTTTCTTATTATTTTTAGATAACATAGCACCCAAAAAAAAAAAAAACCGAATCAAGTCCAAGTAAAGGAATAAGTGAAGCAGCTAGGTTACATCTACCACTTTATGAGCTTACTTTACAAGCGATGTCTCAATTAGAAGCAGAAGATAATGAACATGGGGATGAGGAACGTTTTAAAAGAGATGATCTAAATTCTAATAGCCCTTTCAACAAAGAGTTGGTCAAAACCTTCAGCATTGATAGTTATCCTATGAGAATGCAGTGCGATGGTTCCAGAAATTTAAGTGGTGATTTTATGGTTAAGTCAGTCATGGAAAAATCTTTTGATGCCTTCAAAAAAGTACTTCTAGACCAAAAATTGGATGCTTATGTCAGGGACATCTACTTTGGGAAATATATTGATTTTTCGGAGGACAACAATGCTCGGTTTTAAATGACTATGGTACATGATTTTCTCTAGCATAGATTTATGTACGAAAATAAAGATAAAATCGATGAGGTGTGGATAAATTATTGTAACATGCCTGTTTGCTTTGGTTGGAAGGAATTTGTCATAGTTACTGAACTAAAAAGTTATCCTCCTTCTCAACCAAAACCTATTCTAACCCAATAAAAAGCACCCCGTACACCAAAAAAAATCAAAGGCAAGTCAAGTGATGATGATGAATTGTTGTTCCTTGTTGGTCCAAACTTCAAAGACAAAAATTTGATAGAAGCTTTGAAAGGTAAAAGACTTTCAAAGAAGCACAATAAATCAATGTGCTTTGTTTGTTTGTACATAATATTCTTTGGGCGAAAGACGTTAATAACAACATATCACTTGGTTTAATAAAGTTCTCTGAGGATCTTGAGGTATTTAACAACTATCCTTGGAGTTATGAAAGCTTCAAAATGACTGTCAAATATTTGTTAACTCCATTAATGCCAAAGACACTCAACTTATTTGGCTTTCCATGGGATTTCATGGTAAACATTTCTTTTATTATGATTCATTTATTTTTTTGTTGAATAGTGCTTTTGATTTATTGACGTTATTTTATAGGCTTGGAAATTTGAAGTCATTCCTTATTTGAGATAACAAGTGAACTACTAGGAAGAAGTTTCATGATCAAGAATCTTGAGATGGTTTTCGGTCAAAACTAATAAAAAAAACAAAATTTCTTGATATCTTCAGCCCCCCCGAAGGAAGTAGTAAGTCTAATTCTATTAAGTTCTTTTTAAATTAATGATTTTTTAAATAGTTTAATCATCATTCTAATATATGTACTAATTTATTTTAGATTGTGCATCTGTGGCTTGTTCCAACCAATCGAGAGTTGAAGATATTATTTTTTCTTAATTTACAATCTTTGCAAACTTTATCAGACCCTAAGGTCATTGATAGAATATAAAAGAAATTATTTGGAGCAACATCCATTACAAGAAAAATAATTTTAGAGGGTGGGTTTGTTGTTGCTGATGGTGTCAGTGGTGATGGAGCTGTTGATGTTATTAGTGGTAATGTTAGTGGTGCTGCTATTAGGACTAATGATGCTCCTCTTACAGCTTTTGAAATAACAAACCATTATGATTATGATCATACTAGTTTTGCAGATTTTGCCCCTCCGAGCGAATGTTTGGCTTGCAAATGTCAAAACTGCAAGGCAAAATATGATGGAGTGATTAATGCTAAAAATACATTAACTGGTTCTTTAAAGGAATTGACATCTAAGAGGGGTGTCATTCCATCAAAGAGGACTTCATATCTATATACTTCATTAGTGATTAACGTGGCTAAAAAGAGAAGAAATAAAATTTCTAAGGCATTATCAAACATCAAAAAAAGCAAATTGCAAATCCTTTGCCTTTGTCTTGCACTTTTAAGCAATGTACAAGGACCACAAGAGAGCACCATAAGCTGAAAAAGATGGATATTTATCATCTGTTGGGAACAGATGACAAATCTTTTGAAAATTATAAAATAGATATAGACATCTGTTACAATAGATGTATAACATGTTGCATCAGATGTATTATATATTATAACATATGTCTCATATGTTAGAGGAAATCAAAGAGGTTTTCAACTGTTTTAATTTGTCCCAACAGATGACTCATCTGTTGTAACAAATGGGTAATCTTTTGGGATAAATTGCATCAAGACTTCTCTACAAATTTAGTTTGTTCCATCAGATGAGGTCATCTATTTCAACTGATGGGTCATCTATTAGAAATTATCATTCAGGTCTTCCTCCTATTTTAATCTGTTCCAACAGATGACCTATATGTAGCAATAGATGACTCATCTATTGAAACATTTTAAAATAGTTTGAAGACCTGTTTCATTTCCTCCAACTGATGAGTTATCTTTATTTTTTTTGTATCTCTATAATTAGCACTGATAATTCTATTTTTCTAGGTGGATGTCACATTAGAAGCTACTGCTGACCAGAATACCACAGTTGATAATCCATCAATTGCTTCCAAAGAGGAAGAAAAAGTGAAAACTATCAGTCTGAAAGAACTAAAGAATTATCTGTTTGAAGGGTTCAACATCTCGAACGGGGCTCTAAAGAACTAACAAAGTTGATCAACAACTATTCAGAATAGATTGTTGATGGGCTATTAAAGAAATTTCATGCCATCAAGTACATAAATCATTTTTAAAAATATTAATTTATACAATTCTTATTGTAAAAACAGGACATTAACACATATAAATCATGCAGAAAAGATGAACATTGCAAACTGAATCAATTGGGTCTTGGTTTTGATATGTTCGACTTTGTTGTTGCATATCCTAGAATGAAGAATTAATTCTATATATATGTATATATATGTGTGTGTATATATATATATGTGTATGTGTATGTATATACATATGTGTGTATATATATATATGTATATATCTTACTATTAACGCTATATTTAATTGTATGTGTTTATTAATTTTATTATTACGTAATCTGAAATGTGCAACTCATCGATGACATTTTTTACTACCTCTAGAAGAAGGCCAAGTTACAAAAACAACAACAATATAGATACACAACAGGTAACTATTTGTTTAAATTTTACATCAATAAGGCCTACGATCTTTGTCAACAACAGTTGGAAGTTCCCCGATATGAGAAATGTTTAATTAACATTATCAAAGGTTTTAGCATTCCAGCTAGATTACCTTATTACTTGGTCGATGAAGTGTACATGCCAATCATTTATGGCGATGAGTTCCATCGGGTATTAGTTGTTGTTGTTCTAAAAGAGGTGCATCCAAGTTTATGACTCAATATCGTGAAGGAGACGTTTTGTGCCGTTGCTTGGGATACAAAAGCTAGCCAAAATATTACCTACTTACCTTGATAAAATTAGCTTTTTAGACCAAAGTTTTCATGCTGATTGGTCGACGATTGAAGCATACTGGGATAAAATGGGTGATCCATTTAATGTAGAATATGTTGAAAGAATTGCTCAACAATCCAGTGGTAGCCTGTAAGTATCATGAATTAGTTTTATTTCATAAATTTCACAACTCATTACATTAATTGCAAGATATGGATTATCTGGTTATTACAAACACAAGAATTATGGTCTTTTTGTTGTCGTTTACGCTGAGTATTTGAGCGATGAATTACAAGTTCCAAATGATTGACTTGATGCCAGATTACTGCGTAAAATATATGCTACACTTTTATGAAAATATGGAGAAGTGAAGGCTTATAAACTGTACACAAGCAATATTAAAAATCCACGACGACCAAAGTCAAATTTCATAAAATCGGATGAAAAATAACTTGTCAATATTGAGTAGCTTTATAGATTGAGTCTGTCAAATTGATAACAATTTTTTACATTTTATTTATTTGTTGATCTATTTAATTTAATGTAATTTGTGAAGGTTTCGATTTATTTGATTTTGTCTATGAATTTTATAAATTGAAATGGAATAGCAAATTCAAATATTAGAACAGACAATCGATCTGTTGCAACAGATGTCACATATATTAAAAACTATCAAACAGGTCTTTCTATAGGTTTTAATTGTTCCAACAGATATACTATCTGTTGCAATGGATGACTTCTCTGTTGAAAATAATTAACATAATATTTTATTGCAACAGATGAATCATCTGTTGCAATAGATAGTCTATCTGTTCGAACAATTCAAACCTATAGGAACACCTGTTTGATATTTTACAACAGATGTGACATCTGTTGCAATTGATCCATCATCTGTTGCAATATTTTTTGTATTAATTTATAAGTTTGCAAACTTAATAAAATCATACAATTGTCATCAATCATAAAAAATTAAAAAAAATGACATTACTTAAACAGTATACAATTAAGTTAAAAAAACTTAGAATAAAAATAGTCATCATTTTTTTATATTTTCTTTTTTAAACACAAGCTTTAAACTTTCATATAGGAACCTAACAGCCCATGCCTTTTGCATCATTGCCACAGTGTTGTCACACAGAAAGGACCTTCGTAATGAGATTTTGGTGTTGGTTAGCAAATATTCGATATATGCAACCGAGTATGACCCATACGCGAAAACAATTTCATTTTTGTTAAGGTTCTTTTTTCAACCCTCAAAACTTTATTTTCTTAACACTTTCTCTGGCAAGTTATCATTCATTAAGCCACTTTGCTCCAATAATTTGGGGAGCAACTCCAATACTGGCTACACCATGGGTAAAAACTCATGATCCTCGAAGCATGGTAATTTACAGTCATAGACATTAATGTGTCCCTTATGGAGGAGGATCTCAAGAGTCACATAATGTTATTTTCCAGGTTCATAATTGAAAAATTCTCTTTGCCCCGATCCAACTCATGTCGTATGAAAATGACCTCTTCCCCTTAACATAGTTAATTATATCTTGATCCTATTTAAACTATAAAATTAACGTCTCAAGATCTAGGCCAATGGGAGTGATCACTTGGTACAGATTACGGTGTACCTACTCTTGAAATAGTTGTAGAAGTTAAGGTCCATTATCCAATCACAAGGATTATATAATTTGTTGTATGAGAGGTGTCTTGCCCTCATGGGGAAGAGAATTTCATCAATATTCTGTTATATAAAAAGAAAATTTTTAAATAGGTTAGTAATTTAAAAAAACTAAAAAAATGAAATGGATTGCCCATCAGTTACATCAGATGGTCCATAAGTTGCAACAGATAGGTAATATATTGCAATAGATGGTCGATCTGTTGCATAGGTTCTCTGAATCTGTCAATAGTTTAGCCATCTTTTATGACTTATGGAACAAATGGACCACCTATTGCAATCGATGACTCATCTATTGTATAGCTTCTCTGAACCTGTGTTGACAAACTACCCAATCTACCTATTGCTTTTTTCTTCTTCCTAACCTCCTCTGTAGGAGTGTATGGCTATCTCACCTTCTTGAATGGTATAACACCCCTCTTTAATTATAATTCATTAACAACAATAGTCATATCCTCTATTTTTTAAAGAGCACATTTTGTCTGTCCATGCAGTTTTTGCATTTGCAAAAAGAACATGAACTTGAAGAGGGGTGAGTTGGACCACTGAAAAAGGGTTACTGGGAAATCATCATCTTCTAAAAGATTAATTTTGGTTTTAGACATATATATTTTTGCTTGAGCATCCGCAACATGCTCATCAGCATAGATGCCACCAACATCAACAACTCCACCAGAAATACCCCCACAAGCAGTAACCAAATCCGTTACAGCAGGTTGGTCATAAAGAGCCCCAACATGAGACTGACCTTGCCTAACTGCTCTTCTTATGGCTATTGCTTCAACTAATCACTTCTTTATTAACTCCACCGTTAGGTCTGTTATTGTATGAGTGGGACCTAGAGTAATAAGAGAATTCATCTCCAACTCTTACTGAGTAGGGTGAATCTATGGATGTACAACCTATAAATAAAAGTAGATACACTTAATAATTTTTCGATAGTTGGGTAATATGTTAACACGAACAACTTATACAATAGATAATCTTTTTATTAAAATAGATGATTCATCTATTGTAATAGCTTTACCATCTGTTGCATCAGATTACCATCTATTGCATAAGTTGTAGTAGATGAGTAATCTGTTAAGTCAGGTTCAGAGAACCAAATAAATAGATGGTTAATATATTGCAAAAGATAACTCATATGTAGCAATAGATTACCCATCTGTTGCATTAGTTGTTGTAGATGAGTAATCTGTTAAGATAAATTACAACAGATGATTAATCTATTATAATGAATGGACCATCTATTTTAATATCTTCCTTTGATTCAAATTATTTTACTTAAAAGAAGACTTACTGCATCATCCGAAGGGTTAAAGAGATCAACCTCCTTAACTTTTGTGTTGCTCTTTGCAGCTAACCACCTAAGGATCCTTGGATGGGAAACCTCATCCGGATAATCCTTGACCTGCATTTGGAGGTACAGAATGGCTTCAAATATCCAATCCTAAAAAATGTAAACAGAAAGAAAACACAAAAAATTCATAATAATAATTTAATATAAATTAATGCAAGAGTAAAAAAATAGTGATTAAATTTATCATAAAAGCCCAAGGAAAACCGTATAAGTTGATCGTCTTTGGGGATAGTTTTATAAAAAAATATTTGACAGTCAACTTGTAGTTGTCATATCACCTGGGGTAAATATTGGATTTATCCAAATCTTGAACAAGCACCAACAAATCAGTTTTTATGACTTTGTAGACGTATCTTGCCAGTATAATGGAATAAAAAATCAAATCAAGTACAATTGCTCCCAATACTGCTCTGGTATGTCTTTAATCTTGAGATGTTTTATCAACGTCAAGGCTTTATAGGCACGCCCAACAATGTCCAGCAACCCTTCTATTTTTTTGTTGCCTTTGTTAGTTTTGGTGGGTTCGCTTGGACAATGTCTTGCCTTTATTTGATGGTGGTGGTTAGGGTGTCTTACTTTTCTTAGATGTTCTGCTGGGTGTTTCTATGAGGAGAGGCTCTTCTGGCTCATGGCATCTCAAGCAAGTCACTATGGCAAACTCTTCCATGCCAAAACAAACCGGCATGCCACAATAGTTAATCTATATTTCATCCTTCTTTTTGCCCCCCTCCTTCAAATCTTTATCATTACCCATGTACTTGATCTTGCGCTTGAGAAGATCATATATCATAATCATTTGAAAGTGGGGATTGTTGTCCTCAGACAGCTTAAGAAAGTATCCAAAGTAGTTGAACCTAAAAAAATCCTCTAGTTCTTTCTTCTTCATATATTCCTAAATTCATCAAAAGGTTTCTCCAGAAGAGATTCAACTACAAAATCACAGGTTAAATCTGTAGGGTTATCTATTGGCATCTCAACATGAAACTTATCAATACTAATAGTTTTGACAGGATAATGCTGGGGATTTCGATATTAATTCACCTCTCATTGATTGTTGACACCCAATTTTGACCACTCGATACTCCTGTTAGGCTTCTATTTTAGCAAAATTATTAATTTCAAATGATAGTATTTCTTACACATTATTTTTGTATCAAACAGATATTAACGTGTCGCATTCATGATTTAAAAATATATATATAAATTATTTTATTACTTTTTATCATTATTATCTGTTAATTTAATTATAATATTTTTATTAATATTTATTAAATTAATTTTTTTCACATAAATATGCACACTCACAATTTACAAAAGCATTGTCTATTATTATTATTGTTGTTGTTGTTGTTAAAATAGTAGTCAATTGCATTTAATTTCCCTTTTGGTGTTAAATTATTGGCCAATTTTGTATTCAATTGATGACAATTATAGCCAAATTGATACCAATTTCAAGCTCAAATTGAAATTCAATTTTTTGACCCCTTTTTAAATAACTTTAATCTTAGCTATTAATCAAAATCGATCCAACGACTGAGATCAAATTTTCCACTCCTTTCCTTTTAAACAATAACAAAACCCTAAACTCATTTTCTCATAATCAACCGCACCTTTCTCTTTCTGTCTCTACTCTCTCTTCTCCTCTCTCTAAACCATCAGCGTTGCTACTTCTTTATGTTGGCCGCCACCGAAGAAGCCACAATGTCTTTCTCTCCATACCTTCTTTCCAGATGCCATATCACCATCTCCACCTCAACTCTGAGGGACCACAATAATGTTGTTGCCGTCAGTCTACCCCAAAGATCCAGCTAGTTGCCGGTGAACCTCCTATTTTCTCCGCTTCTCACTGAAATGATGCCAGCCGCCATCGATGCCTCCACTGCTCCAGCCGGTGAAACCTGCTCCAGTAGCCACCGACCGCCTTCTCCATCACATACAGCCACCACTATTACTTCCTCGTGAATTTCCATGCGACGATGGACCAATCCTCGCCGGCAAAGCGATGGATTATCAAAGAACCCATCTCCAGGTTGGATCCCATATCTTAATGTTTACAGTTAAGCCTCAAATCACTTCTACCCGTCCTTTGTTTGACAAATTTTATGGTCTGAGAATGGTAATATTGGGTTGCAAATTCCGATCTGTGTTTGACTTAAGTTTGCTAAATACCCCCAATTTTCTTTTCTTCGGAGATTGATATTTACATGTCCATTCATGGAATTTCATGTTTGTTTGTACTTAGCCTGATTCACATTGAAATGTTGTGTATTAATTTGGAAATCTCATTCTTGTTGTTCACCCTGTTTAAATATAATTCTAGATTCCGCTATGTGTTTTGATTATATGAACCTTTGATGCCATACTCTAGAAAGTCTCATGTTATGTACATATGCCAAAATGCATGAAAAATTGTGCCTGTCTACTTTGGTATTTGGCTGTGATTTCATCCTAAATTCGAGTCTTGCTTTACACCTTAAGAAAAGTGTTGAATTGATTGATTCTTGAACGGTTCCTTGTCATTAATTTAGGTGGTGCATTCTTTTTACTTTTCTACGTATGGCATATTGTTATTTGGGTTGTTTTGATTTCTGTTGTGCGCTCTCTTAATTTTAACTATATTACTTGCTTATTTATGGAAATCAATATGTGTGTGTTAACCGTTTCTTTGAGAATCTTGATATTTATGATAAATATATGATTTGGGTATGATTGGGAATATACTTGGTTAAATTTACTCAATTTCAATTTGAATAACTTGACCAGCTTAATTGTCGCCTATTTATGGTAAATTATTCAAAAAGAAAATTGTGTGGGGTCTCTCTTGCCTTTTTTGGTTTTAACGGATTGTATGCAAATATTTATGGTAATTTAGGATATTGTTCGCCCCTTAATTGATTGAGTGTTCTGATTTTTTAAATATAGTGTTTTCCTTTTTGTGCTACTGATTGATTGTTATAGATTTTTCTTTCCTTTAAACTCTTTAGCAATTCCACTATAAAAAGAATCCTTCTCTTCAAAAGGACAACTTACAATCTCAACACGCTGTATTCTCCATACTAAGCATTGCTCTCTAGAAAACAAGAAAACTTACTTTATTAGTTTTCTGGATTCGGACATATTTTATTATTTTTGAAAATCGACCTTATTTAATAATGTTAGAAAACAGGCCTTTGAGAGCTATGTGGTATTTGTACTTCATTTGCTATATGTCTTTGTTTCCTTCTTTCTATGTTTTCGAAGCAACGTGTGGGGGTATTCGCTCCTTTTTCTTTGTGCTATTTTATTTTCGCCAAACATTTCTAATTAGAGATGTTGAGAGATTCGAAGAGTCACCGGGAGTTCATGGGAGAAGGGGGATGTTCATTCCCTTTATTTATTTATATATTTATTTCTTATTAATTCATTGTATTGTAGCAATTTCTATAAACCTCTATCATGTAATAATAAAATTGGGGGGACTGCTTGGGGGTAGGGATTTTTGTGCTTTATGTGTTTATATGCTACCTAAAATCCACTTAGGCAAACTATAATATAGGACAAACAATGAATTTATGTGGCCACCTATAAAGCATGTTTTAGGAACGGTTAAGTAACTCATAGTTTGAAGTCAATTTCACATCATTTTATCAATTTTGAGATTTCGGTAATTTTAATAATGAAGGTCCAGCCGTTTATTAATTTTTAGCAACACAAGAAATCAATTTTCAGCATTAAAAACAACAATAATAATTTTCCGCTTTGTTATGTCTCTTTTCGACACATTAATTCATCTTCTTAAATGATTTTCAGCATCCAAAATTATTTTTCAGTATATAAATTTGATTTCCAGCACATTAAGTAATAAAAATGATTTTTCATCATATTGAATTAAATGAACTTCCAGCAGTAGTTTTTCAGAAGTAGTTTTTTTAACATGTTAATTATTTTAGCAAGTGAACATGTTTTGCTAGTGTCTTAAAATTAATTTCCAATATTTTTTTACAATATGCTTCGCATAACAAAGTTAACGGGCTTCCCGCTTCAATATATTTACTTTATTTTGACATACTTTGTTTTAACAACTTTACAACATTATTTTTTACGATTTGACAATTACTTTTCATCAATAAACAGTTACTTTTCACTTGGACATCATGCTTAACTATCCTTTACATAATAAATTAACTTTCTTATTCTCTCACGTTTGTTTAACTCTGACATGCCTTTTTTACAAATTCTACAGGATTGTTTTAAAATGATTTACAATTATCCTTCGTTGATGAAAATTACTTAACGGATAGATATCATGCCTATAGCTTAACTACATAAAAAAAATAGTAATTAATTGTCTTAACATGTCAATCACATTAATCACTCTTTAATTAACCAAGAGTCTATCTTGAGACATTACATGCTACTTGACGTTCTTTGTGTTTTACCCTCTTTGAGTCTTAGGAAACATAGCCTTGTTCGTCTAGACCATATATCCAAATTAGCAAAGCCCAATGCCTCCTGGGCGATAGATGCGGCGATAGACATTTCTAGATGCGTTAGTTTTATCCCCTTTTTTAGTGCGCCTTTAGGTTAAAAATTAGCCTAGATGGGGTGGGGAGGGTAGTCATTCGGAAGTGTTGATACCTAGAGACATTGCACGAAGTTTGGGGTAGTTTAGGTTCTTTTAAAAAAAATAATAAATATTTTTGTTATAAATTGCTTTCCTTCTCTCTCCTCACTTTTCTACTTTACATTATTTGTTGTCTTATTTTTGTCCCCACTTAGTTAATAATTAGAAATAATAAAATAACATGTTTGTTTAATTTGTTACTTTATCATTGAGTTAAAATTTAAGCTAATAATAAGCGACATTTATTTGATCACATAGAATCCACATGTAAAATATGAATTCGATCGGGAACTACCTTTGTGGACCTCGAAAGGTGCGTAATACCATCCTTTCGAGGTGATCTGAACCCTTACCCGAATCTCTGGTGAATTAAGACTAAAACAACAAAATAGGTTCGTAGTTAGCCTAGACAGGTGCCCTGATGCACCTTAATTCGTTAGGTGGCGACTCTTCACACTCCCTTAAAACAATCCCCAAAAGAGTGATCACGTCGAATCCCTCTTTTCGCGAGAAAAATAGGGCGCAACATTGATGATGCATAATTATAATCTTTCTCGTTCTCCTTGGAAGATCCATCTTCTTCCCTACTTTTTACTTCCTCATCTTCTTCTTTATCTTCATCTTCTTCATTCTCACCTTTATTTTCCCCAGTTGACAAAACCTTCTCCACCTCCATCAACATCGTTTAGCTCCACCATCTTCCTCAATTATGTTTTCGTACCTTTCCTCAGCTTTACTTTTTCCTAAAATAGATTGTTCAGGTTGTTTCTCTGAATTCATCTGTACTCTAGCCGTTTTTGTTAGTTGGTCAAAAGTTGATCCACTTTCGCTTTCTTTTCTTTTTGAAGATATATTTTATCTACAAACAAGAGAAAAATAAAAAAAAATATTGCAATTGATGTCTACACAATTTTGAAAAAAAGGTAACACAAAATTCAATAAATAAAACACATTACCAAATACAACACACCACCAATACCAACACCAACACCACCGATACCAACACCACCACCAACAACCAATACTACCACCACCACGACCACCAACACCATCAATACAACCAATACCAACACCACCAATATCACCAATAACATCACCACCAACACCACCAACACCACCAATACCAACAACTCCAATACAATCAATACCACTAACGCCACTAATACCACCAACACTACCAATACCAATACCAATACCAATACCACCACTAATACCTCCACCACCACTAACACCACCAACACCAATACCATCACCACCACCAACATCACCACTAATACCAACACCACTACTAATACCAATACCACCAATACTAATACCACCACTATTACCAACACTACCAATACTAACAATATAAACACCACCAACAGCCACCACCAACACCACAAATACCATCCAATAATACCATGATAGTCAACAAAACACTGCAACAAAAACTAAGATTTTCTCGAATTCTTCCTATATTTTTAGCATCAAAACTCAAAATTGTTAACCTACTCACAAAGATAATACAACTAAAAGTCTTATTTTTCATCATTGGTTTAAAAGCCCTAATTTTTAGAAAAAAACAACAAATGTAGAACTCTTCTCGAACTCTATTACCTGTGAAGAGAGAAAACGATGGATACAAGCTAGAAGAAAGTCGAAAATAACAATTATGTGGTTGACAATAAGAAGAAAATCAATCTATTGTAAAGGGTTAGGCAATATGTTGAGTAGTTGATGTTTATATTGTCGGGAGAGAAAGAGAAGAGAGAGAACTCGATATTTGAAATGGTAAAATATTTCTCTTGCAAATGGATGATTTGTATTTTGGAAAATAATGACAAGTTTTGAAAATATTAATTTGGTTCGAATTGATCTTAATTAATTTTTTAAAAGAGATAAATTTTTACTATTTTATAACAAATTAAATTAATTTCACTAAAATTGTTTATAGTTATTAAGTTCAATTTGAACTTTAATGAATTTAATATTAACTTAATAATAATTTAATATGAATCATTTCAATTCAAATTGATCAATTGATGACTCTGGTCAGGACAAACACAATACCAACATCACGCAATTGTAATGACATCAATTAAAATTACAGTTGAACCTATGAACTCATCCTTAATTCTAGCTAAATCAATTTAGACATTTCAAATAATTGCTTGATATGAATCATTTCAATTCAAATTGATCAATTAATGACTCCGGTCAAGATGAACATAATACCAATATCATGCAATTACAATGACATTAATTGAAATTGTAGTTGAAACTATAAACTTATCCTTAACTCTAGCTAAATCAATTTGGATATTTCAAAAAATGGCTTGATATGAATCATTTCAATTCAAATCAATGACTCCGATCAAGACAAACACAATACCGACATCATGCAATTGCAATGACATCAATTAAAATTGTAGTTGAACCTATGAACTCATACTTAATTCTAGATAAATCAATTTAGGTATTTTAAAAAATGGCTTGACATGAATCATTTCAATTCAAATTGATCAATTGATGACTCTGGCTAGGACTAACATAATACCAATATTATGCAATTGAAACGATATCAATTGAAATTGTAGTTGAACCTATGAACTCACCCTTAATTCTAGCTAAATCAATTTAGATATTTTAAATAATGGATTGATATGAATTATTTCAATTCAAATTGATCAATTGATGATTGTGGTCAAGAAGAACACAATACCAACATCATGTAATTGCAACGATATTAATTAAAATTATAGTTGAACCTATGAACTCATCCTTAATTCTAGCTAAATCAATTTAGACATTTCAAACAATGGCTTAATATGAGTCATTTCAATTCAAATTGATCAATTGATGACTCCGATCAGGACGAACACAATATCAGCATCATGCAATTACAATGACATCAATTGATATTGTAGTTGAACCTATACAATCATCCTTAACTTTAGCTAAATTAATTTAGATATTTCAATCAATGGCTTGATATGAATCATTTCAGCTCAAACAGATCAATTGATGACTCCGGTCAGGATGAACATAATACCAACTTCATGCAATTGCAACGACATCAATTGAAACTGTTGTTGAACATATGAAATCATCCTTAATTCTAGCTAAATCAATTTAGATATTTAAAATAATGGCTTGATATGAATTATTTCAATTCAAATTTATCAATTAATGACTTTAGTCAGGACAAACACAATAACAACATCATGTAATTGCAACGATATCAATTGAACTTGTAGTTGAACCTATGAAGTCATCTTTTATCTAAATTAATTTAGATATTTCAAAAAATGGCTTGATTTGAATAAATAAAGGACTAATCTATTGTAACATATGACACATCTGTTGAAAATTAGCAAATAAGTATAGACATATATTAAAATAGATGTTCAACCAGTTGCAACGAATTACTTATCTGTTGGAAATTATCAAATAGATAATGACATTTGTTGTAAGAGATGACTTATCTATTAGAAATTATCAAACAAGTAATGATATCTATTATAACAGATGATTTATTTATTAGAAATTATCAAATAGCTATTGCCTTCTGTTGCGACAGATAACTGATCTATTGAAAATTTTCAAACAAATGTAGACATCTATTGCAACAGATGACTTATTTATTTTAAGATCTTTTTTATTTTACTATAAAATAATTTTCTATCCAAAATAATAAAGAAAAAAATACTAAGGCGGTAAAAATTTTTGTTGGATAACTCAAAAATCTCCTCCTTGACTTATCTTATCTTGTCTTTTCAATATCACCATCATTGTCTCCTCTTTTTCCTCAAATCATTTCACCATCATAAATTATTAATTAATATGTAGTCCCTTCTCTTGAATTCTCTCTCCTTCAACCATAAAATAATTCATCTCTCTTCTTTCTCTTTCTCTCCTCTTAAGGGTAATTCAAACTGTCTTTTTTTTTTCCTCTTTTCTCTCATCTTTCACCTGAGGATCCTTTCGGATCTCAACCAATCTATATCTTTTCTTGCCTAAAATTGGTTTTTTAATCCCTTTGCTTTTGACATGTCAGGAATGGTTCACTATTAAATCTGCATTCTCTGCTATTAATCTTAACTTCTCATTTTCTTCTTTGCCTATTTCATCAAATTTTATAGGTTTTATATGATAAAAATTGAAATTGTGAATATCATACTTTTAAATTGGTTGTTTAAAATAGTTATTTACATTTGTTATTTTTTATTTATTTATCTATTACCCATATCCTATTTATTTAGAAAATTGAAAGAGAGGTATTTTAAGTCACGAATGAACGAACCATTATTTTTATTAAAATATACGAAAAAGTCATCTATTTGGAGATATTAAAAAGCTTATTAGTAGTATTATTTTTTTTTGTTTTTTATTTATTTCCTTATTGTTGATATTGTTGTTTGTGTTGGTGGTGTTGGTGGTGCAATAGGTAGAACATATGGTGGAAGATATAAAAATAGGTCTTCCAACAGATGCCCCATCTGTTGCAACTAATGAATCAGCTATTGGAAGAAATCCAAATAGTTATTACAATAGATGACCCATCTATTGCAACAGACGGAGCACCTATTGGAAGAAATCAAACTAGTAGCAATGCTGATTTGATTTCTTCCAATAGATGACCCATTAGTTGCAATATATTTGTCACTTGTTTTAATAGATTAGTCATCCATTGCAACAAATGGGTCATCTATTGCAACAGAGTGGGAATCTGTTGCAACGGATGGGTCATCTGTTGGAATGCTTGTTGTAATGTGTTGAATTTATTGAATTTTGTGTTACCTTTTTTTAAAATTATGCAGACATCAATTGTAATGTTCTTTTTATTTTTCTCTTATTTGTAGATAAAAGATGTCTCCCAAAAGAAAAGAAAGTGAAAGTGGATCAACTTTTGCCCAACCAACCTAAAAGGCTAGAGTAAAGATGGGTTCGAGGGAATAAGCTGCTTACAGATGGAACCACTTCATATATGGGAGGTATGTATTACTGATAATGTTGTCTTGAAAACACACATAGAGTACACTGATTTTGTGAATGCATTTTTTATCGATTAGGCATTAATCATTCAAACAAGATATTGCATTTTATAGTTAAGATTGATAGGTTCGAACTGATAAGGCTGAGGGACCAAGTAGGTGGTGTCAATACCCTATTACAGTTTAATAATGTTTTTGCTAATGTTTATGTGTCAATTTTAGAGAAAGGATCAAGTTTTTGCTAGCAGTGTAAAAATTCAATAGTGATTGGACTTATTTTATGGGTTAAATGGACTTTTAAAAGGCCTTCGAAGCCTCGCATTGCTGTAAAGAAGAAGGGAAATCAATATAGTAATTGCCTTGGTCCAAATTTATATGGTTGGGTAACTTAGAGTGATAATTATAGAATGAAAGGTGCTCGGGAGAATATCTGCTATGGAAAGGGAAGGTATTGAAGACTATATATCAACTCAAACCTTATTAAAGAAGAAATGCAGGGTAGCAAGGAACGTGTAGTGAATCTAGCTGATGAAATTGACATAAAAATGAGAAAACTGAATGAGCTAAAAATGAAAGTGTATAAAAAATCAAAATCCATCACTCATTGTTGAAAAAAAATGGTGAAATCTATTGGAGATGTGCACTTTTCTAGGTAACTGCAAATAGTTAGCGTGGTCTGAATGATCACCTCCAAAGTAAGGAACAAAACTCAAAGAAAGTAGCTTTGTGAGCATCGAGGGTTGGAAAGATGGACAGTTAGGAACGAATAATAAACTAAGAACTCCTGAAGTAAAAAGATGGGATTAAGCGAAGGTGGCAATTTCTAAAGTTAAATTTACATCCTAGGCCTTCTGGTTGTGGTTCTAATCAGGTCAAAGGTAGTGGAAACAAAAGGGAATGTGATTTCTGCCCAACTTCAGACCTTTTTGTTTACACTGCTATTGACATGATCAGAACCACAAATAGAAGGCATGAGATGCAAGGTAGACTTCATAAATTCACACCTTGGATTTCCTTATTTTTACTTCAGAAGTTCTTGGTTTAAGTTTCATTCCTGATTGTACAGCTTTCCAATCCTCGATGCTCGTAAAGCTACTTCCTTGGAGTTCCATTCCTTTCTTTGGAGGTTATCATTCAAGCCATGCTAAATAGTTGTAATTACCTAGCAAAGTGTCTAGATCTAGTCCACTTTGTCATTTTTCTTTTCAAGAACGACGATCGGATTTTAATTTCTTGATACACTTTCATATTTACATCTCATTCAGTTTTTTCATCTTTCAAGTCAATTTTATTGGCCAGATTAGCTAGAAGTTCCTTGCTTGCTACCTTCTGTGCCCTCTTTAACAAGGTCTGAGATTATATAGTCTTCAACAGCTCCCCTTTTCCATGCAAGTATTCTCATATGGCATGTTTTGCAATATAATTGTCTCCCAAAGCTACCCATCCATATAAATTTGGACCAGGAAAATTTCTATTCATTTACCGTTATTGTTTCCTGCACTAGGAGGCTTCGAAGGCCTTCTCAAAGTCTATTGCACCATTAAAATCAATCCACATCACTATTGAATCTCTACACTGTTATCAAATATTAATCCCTTCTCAAAACATGACACATAAACATGAGCAAAATTATCATTAAATTATAATAGGGTATCAACACCACCTTCTTGGAGCCCTTCGGCCTTATTAGTTTGCACCTATCAAACTTAATTGTAAAATGCAGGATCTTGTTTAAAGAATTAATGCCTAATCGGTAAAAAACTACATTTACAAAATCATTGTACTTTATGTATGTTGTCACGATAACTAGATCAGTAATATATAACTCCCACGCATGAAAGTGGATCCATCGATCTGCACACACCTTATTCTTCCTATCCTATTAATGTCAAATAGTGTTTAATTTTCAGTTCCTATCATAAAGTACTGTACAAAACTACGGAGACTCAAAGGGTAACCATCTTCAATGTCAAAGGACTACATGCCTGTCAAGAAAAAACAAGTGTTATATATGTAGTGTACCATCATCATTGTAATAGTAAAATTATGTTGTTGTTTGTTATGAACTTTCATAATTTTAACTCATTATTAGGGATATAAATGTTATACTCCCTCCGTTTCAAAAAGAATGACCCACTTTTCTTTTTAGTCCGTTTAAAAAGGAATGATTCATTTCCTTTTTTGAGAATACTTTAATTTCAACTTTCCACATGACATATTTAGGACCATAAGATTAAAAGGCATTTTAGTACATTTGATACAACTTTAATTTAAGGCCACAAAATTCAAAAGTCTTCTTTATTTTCTTAAACTTTGTGCCAAGTTAAAGTAGGTCATTATTTTTTAAATGGAGGGAGTAATTTATTATATAAAAATATGTTTTATTAACTTTTGCATCAATAACAAGGGTAAAATAGGAACCAAATACAAAACACCACAAAAAAATTTCAGAAGATTACCCATCTATTGCAACAGATGGACATTTACTGGAAGAACACAATACAGTTCATCAATCTGGATTGTGTTCAACCAACAGATGACCAATATATTGCAATAGATGTTTAATCTATTGGAAAAACTCAAAACCCTCTTCTTCCAACAGATGACAATCTGTTGCAATAGATCTGCTGGAACACACAATACAGTTCTTGCCACTGACTTGTGTTCTAACAACAAATGACAAATTTGTTTCAATAGATGGTCAATCTATTGGAAAAACTGACTAAAAATAGTTATTAACAAAAAAACAGGATACTAAAAGGGTGAAAAGTCATGACTTTTTAATTATTTAATAAATAAAAATAGTTCATAAATAAATAATAAAGAAATAAATGAGAAACACAATTTAAAATCATAAAAAATTAGTTATTTAATTTTAATAATTGATGTTAATATTAAATAGGCAAAAAATCATGACTTTTCACCTTTTTTATTTTTAAATCTATTTTTTTAATTTAAATAATCAAAAAGTCATTAGATTGAATTAATTACGGAATATAATTATTAAAAAAGAGGTGAACAGTCATGACCTTTTTGTCTAAGACATTTAAAAAAGTCGATGAATCAAATCTCCAATCTGTTGCAACTAATGAATCAGTTGTTGAAAGAAATCAAAACAGCTCTTCCAACAGATGGTCCATCTGTCGTAACAAATAACCCATCTGTTACAACAGATGGCTCATTTGTTGCACAGATGAATCATTTAATGAAATAAATGGTTAATTTGTTATGACAGATGGGTTATCCATTGCAACAGATGGACTATTTATTGCAACAACTAAATAAAAACGGTTATTATTAAAAGAAACCAGTTATTGAAAAGGTGAAAAGTCTTCAATTATTTAATTACAAATGGTTATTTAATTTTAAGAATTAATTAATATTAAAAAGCTAACAATTCATGACTTTTCACAATAATAAAAAAGTCACCAATTTGATTTAATTAAGTCATTACTTTTCACATTAATAAAAAAGTCACCAGTTTGATTTAATTAAGGCATATAATTAATAAAATGGACGAGAACAATCGTGACTTTTGGCCTAACACATTCAAATTCAATCCTCTATAAATAGGTTCGTTACTTACTTGTTCATTCTACTCCACTTTATTTACTTCTTGCATCTTGCCTTTCATATTACATCTTCAACTAGTTCTCTTTAAAGAGCAAATTCCTTTTTCGTTGAGGTAAGTTATTTTTTAAAATCTACCAGTTGGTAGTATACGTTGTATTACATTCGAACTCTTTTCTTTTTCTTCAGTGTTTTACATTATTTTGTTAATGGATATGTATTCTAGATATGGCTGATCCGGTTTGGAACATAGAGATTTTGTGCGACACCGTACGGGAAGTTCAAAGGCAGGTTAATGAACTCTTGTGGGAGTTGGGCACCATGAGAGCAAGGGTAGTGCATGAGATTCGAAGGCTGAGGAGAGCCCTGCTGTTGCCAGTTGCTGATTGGACGGTTGACAACAACAACAACAACAACAACAACAATAATAATAATTAGGTTATATTTTTTTCTTTTAGCATATGTATTTTTTTACTTATATTGGATCCACCTAAAGCTAATATATTTTATTTAGTTTAATTAAAAAATCTATGTTTGGTCGACTTTGACTTTATTTCATATTTAATTTTTCTTCTGTCTATTTCTTCTTCTAAACATGTCTAAGGTTGGACGTAAGGATTGAGCGTTTGACACAATTTTGAATCTAGTAGCAAGAGTTTTGAGTTCTTCCAACAGATGGACCATCTGCTGAAACGGATTGGTCATCTATTGGAAGAACACAAACCAGTGGCAAGAACTATATTGTGTTGTTCCAACAGATGACCCATCTGTCATAACATATTAGTGATCTGTTGGATGAACACAATCCAGTTTAATAATTTGTTTTGTGTTCTTCCAAAAGATCTGTTGCAACAGATGGTGCATCTGTTGGAAGAATACTCTTCAGATAAAAATAATAACATTTACATTCACACAAATGAGTTAAAAATATCAATGTCCATAACAAACAAACAATAACACAAGTTTTACTATTACAAAGATCATGGAAGATTACGATTTGGGCATGTAGTTCTTTTGTGGACAACATTCTTACATACAGAGCATGTTTTTTCTTGATGGAAATGATTCTCCAACTCCATGCCTCCTCTTATATCGCCTTCTTCCCAGTTTGATAGTACTTGGGTCAATATATGGAGGAGGTATTAATCTCTCCAAAAGCTCTACAGGAATAACCTAAGATTCTTCAAGAGGCACTGGATTAATATTCTCATTATATGCCATTATATATCTTTCCACCGAATAATATGGAGATGGGTACTCATAAATTTGAACTCTATATTGTGCACCATATTGGGCTCGAAGCGTTACCAAAGCATGTAGACAGGGTGTTTTGTCCAAGTTAAAAACTCAACATATACAAGATATTACTTGAAGATTGACCATGGCAACATCACCATGACCATTGATACTGAACTTGTAATCTACTATTTTATGAGCAAATAACCTATTCCCCAAACTGATATTTGTTGATATTTATTTTTCTACTTCTAGAACAAATCTATTTCCTACGTTCGTAAACTGGATGCGCCTTTTGTGAAATAATTTGGCATACTTCTTGTTTATTTCATCAAATAGTTCCATGTTGGAAAATTATATTTCAACGCCAGACAATGAATTCACTGATTCAACTAGGTTTGACGACATAATATTATACTTATACAAAAGAATCACTTAGTAAGACATCATACAATATTACAAACTTGTAACTCAAATAAAACATTAAATTTATATTAATGTAACTATATACCGGACAAAATGCTCAGCTCCATCTCTTGAAACTGACACGTTTGAGATGTTATGTTGTCTTTGGTGACATAACCCTTATTTGATAGAAATGGTCAAAAAACTCAGCTACAACATATGCTTTAGCTACTCAATAAAAAAGAGACACGACCCTTTTGTTGTGAAAGTTATTTTGAATATTATCTCCAAGATGCCTCATGTAACAACCAAAGTGAGCTAAAGTATAGAAAATTGAACCTATCTTTGGGATACTTCGATGTTGATCCAAAATAAAATATAACTCTTTGGTATCTCAGATGCAGCTTTGTATTTGTTCAAAAAATGTCCACACGTGGCATCACATTACTTGTTCGCGACATAAAAAATGATAGGAAAGATATGACTCTCCACATTTTGTGCCATCGTTGCTAGCAAAACTCATCCATGCTTTCTCCTCAAGAAAGTCCCATCGATGGCTATGACTTTTCTCAACTGTTGAAAACCAAGAATCCAAGCACCATAGGATACAAAAAAGAACTTGAACCATCTAATTTCATCAACATTCAACGTCATCTTACTTCTAGCATTTGTGGACTCAAGCATGTAACAGTAGGCATCAAGGACTACATACTCGTACTCGTGTGTAACGCCCCGAATCTGGTACCCGAAATGCCACACGGTGCCTATAACCCTGAAGGACCACAAGCTAACCCATGACTAATATTTGTACCTAATTACTACATAATATACTATATAAATATGGAAACATGTACTGAAAATCCATAAGGTTCAAACTAGATAAACATCTGATAAAACAATGTCTGAAAATGGTATAACAATACCAAAGCAAATCTAAAATAACTGTTTGACATGCTATAGTCTGAAAGTCTCTAAACTGAAATAAATAAGGAGTTCATGGGACATGTCCCCAACTAACTCCATCTACTAAAATAAACTGAAAAACTAAAATAGTAATGTAATCATTATGTCCTCGAAGAATAAGGACTCACTGCTGACTCTGACTGTTGAACTGGGATGCTACTGATGCTCTGGAGCTCGTACTTCTAAACCTATGGTATAAGACATCATAGCACAAATGCATCAGTACTTTGAATGTACTGGTATGCAAGTGAGGTAGGCTGAATGTAAATAGTTCATATGCATGAACAATACTAACTGACTGACTAACATGAACGTGAGAATACATGCATGACTACGTAACTATAACTGAGATTGTGATAGGACTGAATACCGAGTCTTCTAATATTAACCCCTGAGTGTTGATAAGTGAGAAAGATTGATACTGTATTACTAAATACTGAGGGGCTGATACTATGTTACTGATATATGAATAACTATTTCTGATAGTTCTGATTATGAAAAACTGGTCTGGTTGACTTTATCTGATAGTCTTGAAGCTAAATAGTGATAACATAAGTTCTAAGAACTGATATAACTTATAACATGAGTGAGTGTATTTGACCGTCCTAAATCTGATGGAACTAGCTGAGTACCGTACTATATCTGAACTTAACTGTATCTAACAGTTCTAAAATCTGGAGAACTATCTGAGTTCTTTTACTGAGATTGAGACTGAGACTAAGACTGTGACTATGACTAAGACTGTGGGAGGTAATCATCTAATTGACATGCCTTAAAAATGAACTGGTGGGGTCCAACCTGTAACCCCAGATAGAAGGTTGTCAATGCCGTGCCACGGGTAATGAACTGTTGTGAGTATACCCTCGCTGACAGGGAGCTCTTCCGTCAACCCCTTCTAGTAGGCAACCTAAATGAGATGTATATAAATATATATACCTAAACATGAAGGGTGCATCTCAACCTACACTGGCTATGTAGTTCTGGAATATAAAGATTGCTTTTAAGGATCACACCCTCCACTGAATAACAGGTGAGTCCCCATCCTTGGGTTCACTCGGTGATGAATCCTACTCCCAACTGAATAGACACTGAACTGATTAACTAAAATAAATTGAACCGATTAACTAATGGTATCATTAGCAGAGCTAAAACTAAATTTATTGAGTTCCATTGACCTACGGAATGCTACTGAGATCTGAGGACTGACTGAGAGTACTGAAGTTATTGAGACTTACTGGGAATACTGAGATTACGAAGGTTACTGAACTACTGAGATTACTGAGATTTCTGAGATTTCCTGAGCCACATGGCTGACTGAGTTCTATGGATCGTGACTTGTCTGAGAGTATTGTGAAAACATGACATGGCTCTAGGCACACAGCTAAGTTGTCGGGTATAAGTACCCCTAAGACTCGATGGAAAGAAACTGACATAACATAACTTACTCGAACACATGACCAACAACACAATTCATAATTCATATATTGAAGCACTTCATCAAATATGTGATATGCATAAACTTGTATATAAATGGGGATTTCATAATATCATGCTAGTTGGGCACTTTTCCTTCATATAGGCATTCAATCAAACACATGGTAGGCATAGTATTTGTAAACAACATTGTACAATAATTAGACATCATGGTTTAATTCTAATTTTATCATTATAGGGTTTAATCGTAAGTTCACATGAATATATATCTATACTAATCAATGCCACATAAAATTGATCACCAACATGGATTAGAATTTAATTAATCATTCTTTACATGAACAAAACAAACCCAACATGAAACTCATAAAGAAATCCATAAACTTGAAGTTGGAAAAGAGATTCTTGGGCTTCATGGATGTAAACAATCCATGAATGAACACTACGCATACCTTGGTTTGAAAATACACGAAGATTGACCGAGGAAATTCCTAAACTTGAATCTTCTATGAAGAACCCTAATGTGTTCTTGAGAGGATTTTTGAGAGAATAGAGTATATTTATGTGTAATGGAGGCTTAAATCCGTGTATTTAAGCTTATATAGGGTAGGGAATTTGACACTTTTAACCCTAGGACACGTATTTTAATTCTTGTGAAAATTTCCCAATTTTCATGCTTGGCGTGATGGCCACTATCGCGCCAAGTCACTGGAACTGGACAATTGGGAATCTGCATGGTAGCACGATGCGGAGCTATCGTATTACCACCTTGTTTGAGACCTGAAAGTTTAGTGCGACATGCCACTATCACGAACCAATACTGGAAATTGACAATTGCCATTTAAGCTGGCTCCGTGATGCACTGATGGCTCAGGTGATACACTGTCTCACTAAAAGGCTCTAACTCTTCGCCCGGGTGAGATTTGGGAGAATTTGGTATCGATGGAAATCTTATGAAATTTTTCACATGACAAAAAGTGAAAATCTTAAAAATACCACATTTATAAAAGTGGATTCATCTTTTAAAGAAAGCTTATAACATTCTTGGGGAAATATTTCAAGCTAGGTAAAATATGGGTATTACAATATCTCTCCCTTGAAAACATTCATCCTTGAATGACACTAAGTGAGAGGGGAGAAAATGAACTGACGTACATACTGAACATGAATAACTGAAATATGATCTCATGACTGACATGACTGAAGAACTGAATATAACATACTGAACATGCATGTCTGATGTATGACTGATAAGCTGAATTCATGCATATCTGATGCATGCATAATTGACTTACAAATACATGACTGAATGTTCTGATAAACTAAATTTGTCACAGTGTGAAGGCATGTCTGATGCATGATTACATAACTGAATTGATATATGAATGCATGACTGAATATGCAAAAGTACTTAGTACCAAGTTTGTAATGGGGATCTGAGCATGAACTGAATACCAAGTTTGTAATGGTAGTTTGAACATAGAACTGAGTAAGTTTACAAAAACTGTTATGTGACTAAAAATCACTGATGACCCCATGATTATGCTAGAAGTATGAATGGATAGGGACCTGAGAACATGACTGAGGCTGAAACATGGCATATAAACTAAATTTTGTGAACTGATCTGAGCCCTTAAATACATGGCTCACGATTGAGATTTGAACTTGAGGGTCAACTTATGAGTATACCCTGCTTCAAAATGGATTCATTTTGTGAGAAGAGAATAGGACGCTTATGTTATAAAGGTTCAGGGGATCATATCTTATCTCCCTCTTGGGACACTAGATCCCTCTAGAAATATTGTCTTGGCTGAGCTACTGAGGGGAAACTGAGGCAATGTGCAAGGCACCTAGTATTTGAATCGTGATTGATTATCTGAGTTCTGAAACTTGAGGCCTGATACATCATCTAAGATGAAGTAACTAAACTTCATGTACTGCAACTGAGACTACTGAAAAATTTCTAAGAAGCTAAGCACGAATGCATACACATACTAACTTATTTGATTAAGTGGATAATTGATAGCTGAATACTGGGTATGAGAGACTGGTCTGTACTTAGTCCAAATAACTAGACTAAGGCTATAAAACATTATGCATAGGAGATAATGATTGACTAGATAACGTGAGGTAACTGAGAATGAATGAGCAAAATTACATCACCTCAAGAATGCAAGGCTAGATATATATATGGTTTGGAAACATTCTATAGTCTGAGGTACTAAAACACTACTAACTGAGTGACTGATAGCTGTAGCATTGGTCAGGTAAGTTTGGAACTGAACTGGTTTTCTGATCTGATTATTGAACTGAAGTTGTTATTATAACTAAAACTATAACTGAGATTCTGAATGGAACTGAATGTTGGGTTCTAATAATTGAGGTTTAGACTGATATTGAAGTACTAAGACTGGATGTTGATAACTACTTAGGGAAAGATTGGCATAGGCAAGGATTCGATGCTCAAATAAATACTATATCAACCTAAACAATCGACTAAGTCCTGAGGAACAAAGTAATAATATTATGGATTTATCAAGATATTTAAACTGGAGGTATACATGATGTAATCTGAGCTTGACTGATCACTAGGAGTAGAGCATAAGTCATGTGTACTGAACATATGGTAAAACATGACATGAGTGCCTGAGTCATGAGCTACATGACTTAAGTCAAATTTTTATGTTCATAGAACATGGCTCATACTACTAAGGGTGTTGGAACCCGTCCTGCTAGGAATTTGACATGCACACGATCCTATGGGAAATGTGTGAAACATGCGTAGGTAAGGTGATGTCTATGGTACAAAATAATTGCACTGAGATAAGAGTAGGTTGGGAATCATCTTCCCTTAATTATTACCTACACATACTGGAACTATAACTAGAATCTGAAGGCTTAACTTTCTAACCCCATGGTTTAACTGCTATGCAAAGTTTCAAAAGAAAAAGTAACTCATGAATATGAAGAAGCGTGAACATGTAAATGATATATCTATAACATACCCATGATGCATCAGGAGGATTTTCCTGATTCTATTGGGACCAAAGTGCATAGAGTCTGCTTGGGCGTTGCCCACTGATAACGTTGGAATTGACACCCTACTGATTCGAGTGATCGGACTGAAATGATGAGCGGAGATAACTCTGATAACCTGACTCGGGGCAGTCCCTAACTTTGTGACCTAACTTACCACATCCAAAACGCACACCACTGCCGGCTCTCTACACACCCTTATGATGCTTACCACACTCTGTGCAAAATGGATGAGTAAAAATCCTGCTCTCACTATTCTGAGCCTTGGAGCCTGATGCCCTATTTCTATGGTCATTTTTGAACTTTGGTACTGAGGCACTAGCTAAAGAGTAGACTGGGGCTGAATATTTTTGACACAACTGAGAATGTTTACCACCCTGTGACCCATGTTGTGCAAAGCTATAACTAATTATTCTGGCTCTCTTATTTTCTCTCTCCTTTTTAAGCTTCTGTTCCTCCATCTATTGTACATATATCATAAGCCTAGATATATCTATGTCACTAATCAACATCGCAGTCCTATACTCCCTAACCACTCTACCTGATACCCCTGACACAAACTTACTCATTCTGGATCTGCTATCTGCTACTACATGGGGAGCGTACCTAGATAATTGAATGAACTTAAGGGAGTATTCTTTTATGCTCATTGTACCTTGTCTGAGATTGATGAACTCTAACACTTTGGCTTCTTTCTACTCTATGAAAAAGAACCTATCTAAGAAAGCTATAGCAAACTCTTCCCACTATATGGGTTCTGTATCTGTACCCCTGTCTACCTTCCACTATTTATACCACGAATAGGATATATCTTGTAGCTTCTAGGTGGCTAACTCTACGCTCTCACTGGAAGTTACTCCCATGATGTCTGTGACTTTCTAAACCAGATCGAGGAACTCCTGTGGATCCTCTTCAGACTTAGAACCAGTGAATAGAAGAAAATTTATTTGGGTGAAATCCCGAATCCTGACTACAGCAGAATTTGCCACTGGGTTAGCTGGAACAACAGCTTTTCGTTTACTTTGGTCTATGACTAAACTGGATAGAGTAGTAAATGCAGTCCTAAATTCTGCATGAGAGATATGCTTATCCAGAGGATCTAGCTGGACGGACTGAGGTGCTGACTGATTTCCATTTCCCCTTTGCTAGCCCTTTTGGGAGGCATGATCTGTAAACGAAGGGAAGAAATGGATTAGACTAAGAGTTTAACTTTGAGCCTATGCTCACTGGCACTACATGAATACTAAAAGAAGGAAAACTATTCCTAAAACATCTCATAGCCTCCTGCACCTAAGTGTGGTGCATGACACACACATGTACAAAACTCTACTAGATGTGACTTTTCAGACGTCCTAGGACACTATTGAACCTTAGGCTCTGACAGCAAGTTTGTAATGTCCCAAACCTGGTACCCGGAATGCCACACGATGTCCATGACCCCGAAGGACCATAAGCTAACCCATGACTTATATGTGTACCTAATCACTGCATAATATACTGTATAAATGTAGAAACATGTACTGAAAGGCCATAAAGTTCAAACTAGATAAACATCTAATAAAATTATTTCTGAAAATAGTGTAACAATACCAAAGCAAATCTAAAATAATTGTTTGACATGCTTAGTCTGAAAGCCTCTAAACTGAACTGAATAAAGAGTTGATGGGATATGTCCCCAAATAACTCCATCTACTGAAATAAACTAAAAACTAAAATAGTAATATAATCATCATGTCCTCAAAGGATGAGTACTCACTGCTGACTCTGACTGTTGAACTGGGATACTACTGATGCTTTAGAGCTCGTACTTCTAAACCTATGGTATAAGACACCATAGCGTAAATGCGCCAGTACTTTGAATGTACTAGTATGCAAGTGAGGTAGGCTGAATGCAGATGGTTCATATACATGAATAATACTAACTGACTGACTAACATGAACGTGAGAATACATGTATGACTACGTAACTGTAACTGAGATCGTGATAGGACTGAATATTGAGTCTACTGATATTGAACCATGAGTCACTGATAAGTGAGAATGACTGATACTATATTACTGAATACTGAGGGACTGATACTATGTTACTGATACATGAATAACCATTTCTGATAGTTATTATTAGGAAGAACTAATCTGGTTGACTATATCTGACAGTCTTGAAGCTGAATACTGATAACATGAGTTCTAAGAACTGTTATAACTGGTAACATGAGTTATTGTATCTGACCTTCCTGAGTCTGATGGAACTAGCTGAGTTTTGTACTATATTTGTACTTAACTGTATCTGACAGTCCTAAAATTTGGAGAACTATCTAAGTTCTTTTACTGAGACTAAGACTGAGACTGTGACTATGACTAAGACTGTGGGACGTAATCATCTAACCGACATACCCTAGAAATGAACTAGTAAGGTCCAACCTGTAACCCTAGATAGAAGGGTGTCAATACCGTGCCACAGGTAAAGACCTGCTGTGAGTATACCCTCGCTGACAGGGAGCTCTTCCGTCAACTCCTCCTAGTAGGTAACCTAAATGATATATATATATATATATCCCTAAATGCGTAGGGTGTATCTCAACCTACACTGACTATGTAGTTTTAGAACACAAGGATTGCTTCTAAGGATCACACCCTCTATTGAATAACAGGTGAGTCCCCATTCTTGGGTTCACTCGGTGATGAATCCTACTCCCAACTAAATAGATACTGAACTGATTAACTAAACTAAACTAATTTAACTGAACTAATTAACTGATGGTATCATTTAGCGGAGCTAAAACTAAATTCACTGAGTTTCATTGACCGATGGAATACTACTGAGATCTGAGGTCTGACTGCGAGTAGTGAAGTTACTGAGACTTACAAGGAATACTAAGATCACGTAGGTTACCAAAGTTGCTGAGACTTACTGGGAATACTAAGATCATGGAGGTTACTGAACTACTGAGATTACTGATATTTCTGAGATTTCCTGAGCCACATGACTGATTGAGTTCTATGGATCATGACTTGTCTTAGAGTATTGTGAAAACATGACATGGCTCTAGGCACACAGCTAAGTTGTTGGGTACAAGTACCTTCAAGACTCGATGGAAAGAAACTGACATAGCATAACTTAATCGAACACATGACCAACTACATAATTCATAATTCATATATTGAAGCACTTCATCAAACATGTGATATGCATAAACTTGTACATAAATGGGCATTTCACAATATCATTCTAGTTGGTCACTTTTCCTTCATATAGGCATTCAATCAAACACATGGTAGGCATAGTATATGCAAACAACATTGTACAACTATTAGACATCATGGTTCAATTCTAATTTCATCATTATAGGGTTTAATCGTAAGTTCATATGAATATACATCTATACTAATCAATTTCACATAAAATTGATCACCCAACATGGATTAGAATTCAATTAATCATTCTCAACATGAACAAAACAAACCCAACATAAAACTCATAAAGAAATCCATAAACTTGAAGTTGGAAAAGAGATTCCTAGGCTTCATGGACATAAACAGTCCATGAATGAACACTACGCATACCTTGGTTCAAAAATACACGAAGATTGATGGAGGAAATTCTTGAACTTGAATCTTCTATGAAGAACCCTAATGTGTTCTTGAGAGGATTTTTGAGAGAATAGAGTATATTTAGGTGTAATGGAGGCTCAAATCTGTGTTTGTGAGCTTATGTAGGGTAGGAAAATTAACACTTTTAACCCTAGGACATGTATTTTAATTCTTGTGAAAATTTCCCAATTTTCATCCTTAGCACGACGCACCACTATCACGCCAAGTCTCTGGAACTGGAAATTAGGAATCTGCATGGTGGTGTGACACGGAGCTATCACATTGCCGCCATGTTTGAGACCTAAAAGTTTGGTGTGACATGCCACTATTGTGGAGAAACACTGGAAATTGATAATTTTTATTTAAGCTAGCTCTGCGATGTGCTGATGACTCAGGTGATACACTGTCTCATTAAAAGGCTCTAACTCTTCGCCCGGGAATCGAATTTGGGCAAATTTAGTATCGATGAAAATCTTATGGAATTTCCTACACGAAAAAAAGTGAAAATCTTGAAAATACCACATCTATAAAAGTGGATTCATCTTTCAAAGAAAGGTTCTAACATTCTTAGGGAAAATTTTCAAGCTAGGATAAGTATGGGTATTACATCGTGTGTTCCCCTAACCAAGTCCTTAGCAATCCTCATGGCCGTATAGATCTTCCAACAGTTGACCATAACACCCAATTTTGTAAAGATTTGATTAGACTTATCACTTATAGAAAGGCCTTTTCCATTGGGAAATATATTTTTGAAATATTAACCGAAGACCTTTGTCGTGGCATGAGGATTGTGGCTCATAATGTTCTCCGAACCACATGTGTGATACTTTTCATAAACATCAATAACAAATCTGTCAGAACTAAAGTATTTTACAACCCTTAACCACCACTTGTAATTTGAATTAGCACATCTAAAATAAAAGGCTTTCCTTGAATTAATCACCTTTTTTAATCTGAAATCACTTTATAAGCAATCAATAAACAAATAAGTAGATAGTGTTGTCATCTTGATGATTGCCTGACTGTGTTGATCGAGAAGAACTACCCACCGTATTACTCGTAACAACGGGCGTAGGTGTTTGATCATCATCTAAAATAATCATTTCCAGATCATCCAACTTATCATCAAATATGACTTGTTGTTTTTCTTCTGTATTCTGATTCTCTGTAACACCTGTATTTTTGGGCTAGTCTTTGAACCATCGTTCCTACGTGTATAAGTTATAAGCCAAGTGATTCTCATGTGAATATAAGTTTTATAATCTTTATCCTTATGTTTAATGTGCTTTTTGGGTGAAAAATGTTCATAAGAATCACTTAGAACAAAGTTAAGCTTAGAGCCTTTGATTCATCCAAAGTTTGGTATTCGATTCTACAAGGGTCTACTTTAAACATGCATAACTTTTTATATATGTGAAATTTTTCATCTCAAGACACACCAAATTGTAGATAGTTAAATTAACTTTCAAACGATACCAATTTCACCTTAATCCGATACCCGAGTAAAAGGTTGAGGCATTTTTCGTGAGAGAAAGTAAGGCGACGTATCGGTCATCGACGCGATTAGTGATGCGATTCAATGGAAACCATGTTACGAAAATGTTTCACACACTATTTCAGTTCCAAAAGGGCCTAGGGTCACTTTGCTCACTTCTCCTCACCTAAATCCATCCATAACACTTAATTTCAGCCCCCAAAAGCATTAGATACATGATTTGTTATCTTTTTCTCTCGAGAAAACCCTATCCCTCTCAAGAACACCAAGAACGTCATCAACTTTTCCTTAATACAAACAAGAAATTAAGGTTTCTAATCCAAGAAATTCAATAAAAAGCTTTCAATAACATTCCCAAGGCTTCCAAGACAGGCTTTCAATTTCAAATCATCTATTAAGGTATTTGGGAGTTTGTTCATCCATGGGTCCTTTTCCACCCATGGATCCCAAAACCCTTTTATTACAGTTAAAGAATGTTTTTTTTATCATTATGTTAATTTAAATATTCAAGAAAGATTGATTTTCATGTTTTCATGGTGATTTTATTTAATTTCAGCCCATGTGTGATTCCATGCAAGAATTTGAATTCCTCATGCTTTAAATTTGAGTTTCCCATGCTTTATTTGAGTGAATTCCATGATAGATCCTAAATTCATGATTTTTAGCAACATTCCCATGTCTTAAATTCATGCTTTCCACACTTTTGATGAAATTCTCATATCATGTTCAATCAATTTCAAGATGAATCCCCAAGTTATGAATTTTTTCATGCAACTCTATAGTTCACCCATGTTTTAGAAATTCTTAGGTTCAAGATATGCTCTTTACATGTATAATTAAATTCTCATGTCCTATTTCAAGAGAATTTCTTATGAATTCCTAAATTCATGATTTTAGTTATGTAATCATTCTATGCTCCCATGTTTAAGATATTCTCATGTCCAAGTTCATGATCTCGATGTGTTTGGAGAATTGACTATGTTAAAGTATTAATCTCCATGTACTTGATGAAATGCCCAAGTAATGGGTTTCTTTAAATAATGCTTAATTATTATGTTCCCAAATGCTCTCATGTGTCCTTATTCTCTATGCTGTTGAGTCCTGGGGGTATTGAATATAGCTGTTTATCTAGTCTCCAGTCAAAATAAAATGATTTCATAGTATCCCGAAAAGTAGCATTCGATCAGTCAACAGAATCAATCTGAGTTCATTCAAGCCTAGTACAGTCTAGTGATTAGTTTAGTATCAATTTAGTTGGGAGTAGAATTTAGCATCGTGCGAACCTAGGGATGGGGGCATTCCTTTCAGCAGAGGGTTTGACCCTTATTAGCAGTCCCTAAGTTACATAACTAGATAGCCAGTGTAGGGTAAGTCGTTTTCCTGCCAGACTAGGGTTGACATAACCATATACGTCTCAGGAGTCTTCCTGGTAGATTAGGGTTAACCCAACTATTGTTAGTAACTCGTGGAACGATGCTAACACTCTTCCAATAGGAGTTATAGGTTGGACCCCAAATCAGTCTATAATTGGAGTATGTTGGTTAGATGATAAGTACTACAGTTTCAGTTTCAGTATTCAGTTCAGAACTCAACTCAGTTTCAGGTTTGCTTGACCATAGCATACAGTTATCAGATATTCAGTTATTAG
>NC_061115.1:126137795-126174566 GCF_002878395.1 Capsicum annuum | reverse complement strand
ATGGGCAAAATATATTGATATAGGCGCGTAATTTCGCCTATCATCAATCATCACTAACACCATCAACAACAACAATTCTACCCCCAAAAAATATTTTTCTTATGATGGTTGTTGCTCCAAAAAATTTCTTTTTTATTCGATCAATGACCTTAGGGTCCGATAAAGTTTGCACAAATCATAAATTAAGAAAAAATGGCATCTTCAACTCTCGATTGGTCGGAACAAGCCGTGGATGCACAATCTAAAATAAATTAGTACATATACTAGAATAATGATTAAATTATTTTTAAAAATCATTAATTATAATAAAAACTTAATTAAAATCAGACTTACTGCTTCCTTTAGGGGGTTGAAGAGATCAAAATATTTTATTTTTTTATTAGTTTTGACCGACAACCATCTCAGAATTCTTGGACATGAAACTTCTTCCTAGTAATTCACTTGTTGTCTCAAATAAGAAATGGCTTCAAATGCCCAACCCTATAAAATAACTTTAATAAATCAAAAGAATTATTCAATAAAAAATAAATGAATCATAATAAAAGAAATATTTACCATGAAAGCCCATGAAAAGCCATATAAGTTGAGTGTCTTTGGCATTAACAGAGTCAACAAATATTTGACAGTCATTTTAAAGCTTTCATAACCCCAAGGATAGTTGTTAAATGCCTCAAGATCCTCGGAGAGCTTTATTAAACCATGTGATATTTTGTTGTTAACGACTCTCGCCCAAAGAATATTTTGTACAAACCAAACCAAGTACAATGATTGTTTCTGCTTCTTTGAAAGTTTTTTATCTTTCAATGCTTCTATAAAATTTTTGTTTTTGAATCTTGGACTAATATGGGACAACAAGTCATCACTATCATTTGACTTGCCTTTGCCTTATCTTGGTGTGCAGGGTATTTTTTGGGTTAGAATTGGTATAGGTTGAGAAGGAGGATAATATTTTAGTCCAGTGACTATGGTAAACTTCCTCCAAGCAAAACAAACAGGCATGCCACAGTAATTTATCCATACCTCATCGATCTTATATTTATTTTCGTACATAAACCTATGCTTGAGAAGATCATGTACCATGGTCATTTGTAAATGAGCATTTTATCCTCCGGCAAATCAAGATATTGCCCAAAAAAGCTATCCCTAAAATAATATCTAATTTTTGATCTCGAAGTATGTTTCTAAGGTATCAAAATATTTTTCCATGGATAACTTAACTATGAAATCACCACATAAATCTATGGCACCATCGCACCGCATTATGATAGGATAACTATCAATGCTGAAGGTTTTGACCAACTCTTCAGTGGAAGGGCTATTAGCATTTGGATTATCTATTTTAAAACATTCCTCATATCTATGTTTATTATCTTCTACTTCTGATTGAGATATCGCTTGTAAAGCAAGATCATAGAGTGGTGGATGTAGCCTAGCTTCTTCACTTATTTCTTTACTTGGACTTGATTTGGTTTATTTTCTTTTGAGAGATGTATTATCTAAAAATAATAGAAAAATAAAAAAGATTATAATTGATTAATGCATCATTGAAAAAAGGGATAACAGTAAATCTAACATGTACTACATAGAAAAATAAAGTACCAACAGATCACTAAGCTGTTGCTGCAAATGAGTTATCTGTTGCAACATATAACTAACCTGTTGCAACAAATTAGTTGTACTACCCCGAGACTCAAAACCAATATTAGAACCATACTTCAAGCGCATGAGAAATAAATTATAGTTCTTTGGTAATTTTATAAGTGATTTTGATATGTATTAAGGCCTCAAATAACTCCTAACAATTAGGCGAATCAAAATATCCCTGACCAATTGAGTTTTTCTTTTGAGAAGAATGTTGCCATAGTCAAATTCAAATGAGAATATCTATCATTATACCAAGAACTTTTCAGCTCAAGAACTACCAAATTGTAGATAATTGAGTCAGTTTTCCAACGATACCAATTTCACCTAAATCGAATACACGGGTGAGAAGTTATGGCACTTTTAGTGTAAGGCAGTAGCTCACCACGATCATGCCGCATAGCGGTGATTCCAAAATTTACATTCTTTCTTTTCAAGTGAAGCACTGCGATGGCACCACATCATGCCAAGATGCAAAATTGCACTCGTCAGTTTCCATTGATGCAATATGATAGCACCGCATCGCGCCATGGTGCAAAATTATGATCGTCCTTTTTCTAGTGGTGCAAGATGATAGCACCGTGTCGCATCGGAGTGTAAAATTATGATTTCTAGTTCCGGATTTTAAATTTCCAGAGATAGTTTGGTCTTTTTCCATGGCCCTAAATCCATCCTAAACATGAAATTAAAATTCTAAAGGGGCATTATGTGCCTCATTATTCATAATTTCCCTCCAAGAAATTAATCCTCTCTCAAGAACAAATCCTATTCCTTCAAGATTAACGCTAAAGTTTCAAGAAAACCATCAAGAACCTTCACGAATTCCTCAGTCAAGGTATGTTAAATGTTCATCCATGGGTCCTTTCCACCCATGGAGTCCAAGAACCCAATTTCAAATTCAAAGTTACGATTTTTATAAGTTATTGTGATTTTTAACCATGAATACAATATCCCAGTAAGTTGATTTCAGAAATAAAGTAGTTCAATTTCAGCTTCTTGATGAACTAGCCAGTGAATAAAGAGGTAGTACCTCAGTGCTTAGGAGTCAAATATATTTTCAGATTCCTTCTCAAAATCCTATAATAGCGTATGATCTAGAATTAGAAGCATAAAATTCAGAGTTTAGCAGCAGTAGTAGAATTGGGATAGTGCTATCTCAATTTAAGTAGATTATGTATCCATAGGTCTAGTTGTATGAAAGATACATCAGTAAGCTTGAAATAGTGTATGCAAGGATTTAAGCTAAGTATGACAGGGCGGTTGTGCTTATATAGCATTCTTGAGTGCTAAGCTTGAAGGGGGCTAGTAATAAAGTAATTGATGTTCTTACTAGCTAAGTTATGGGCTATAGCATGTTGACGTCGGGTGTTCACGTGTAATAGTAGTTCTTATGTCTTAGGGATAAATATAAGTTTAGAGATGTGATATTGTAGGCTATGATAAAAGTAGCATGGTTATTAGAGGTTTGGGGACATCCATGTTATGTGTTAGAATCTGAGTTAGAGTCTTTGAAGGTTAAGCTAATAGAAAGAGGAGTTGAAAATTCTAAGCTAGTCAATTCTAAGTCGTTAAATGATTATCATTGGGGCTATAGAGGGCTAAGAGTTGTATTTCAGAAGAAAGTACTAGCAGCAAGTTTTACATTATCGGGCATAGTCATTCAGGGTGAGTTTACCAGTTATGAGTATTATTATACCCCATATTCTAGAGTAAAATAGTGCCATTTTAATTGAGAGATATTGATTAAGTGGTCCCCAGACTTAGAATGATGGCTTTAAGCTAAGGGGGAGATAATAGAATAAGTAACCAAGTCAGGCTCTCAGATTCTAGTAGTGATGCCAGCATATTGTAGAACATCAATAAGGGACGAATATGACAAACCCATTCTTATCCCAAATTTTTAGTCATCATTCCTTATACATCATCCCCATGATCATAGTTTACGATCATAGACACAATTTAGAATCATGTAACCTCCCAGTTCTTAGTATGAGGAATTTCAGTCCACTAAGCAACGATCATGTTCCATGAATTCAGAAACTCCAAAATCAGGTCATGAAACTCATGACTCATGTGGCTATGCTTTATAGTATGTTTAGTTCTATTACTCATACAACACTCTTAATGATCAGCAAAATTAATATTTATGTCATGTATGTCCTCAATTCAAAACTCTTGATGAATCCATGATGTTGATATTCTATTCCTCAGGCCTCAGTTAAGTGTCAAGTTATGTATAGCATTCCCTCATGCTTTAGGTCCTCATGTGTTAACCTTTCAGTGACCTCTCTTTATGAAATGATAGTAGTGATGATCAATTGCTTGGATGGGAGAGAGTAAATATTTCTTATTGATGAAAGATAGTTGTATGCTTGTTTTAGCTAAGGTTGTAAGTGTGAAGTGAGATTGATGCTAAGTTTTGAGAAATAAATTATAGTGATTTGGTATTTTTATGATAAAGTTTGATGTATATTAATACCTCAAATACGTCCTAGCTATTGGACGAATCAAAACATTCCTTACCAATAGAATTCTTAAGAAGGGCATTGCCATAGTCAACTTCAATCGAGTATATCTCCAATTCTATAGAGAATTTTTGAGATAATGACCCATCAACATATAGATAATTGAATTATCTTTCCAATCATACCAATTTTTCCAAAATCTAGCATTGGAGCAAATAGTTAAGGCTGTTTTACTGAGAGTTGCCTGGGCTGTCCAGGAGCGACGGGCAAAATGACAGACCGTCAAGTCAGCGATGGACTGTCACTTTGGCCATCTCAACTAAACTAGTGAGGCTGTTTTCTGGCCCAAAAATGATGGTTGGAGTAATGGTTTGTCACCAGATTCATGGTCCGTCACTCAGACTGTCAGTTTTGCCCAAAACAGCGATGAAACATCATTTTAAAGAGATTTTTGGGTCTTTTTCCACCCTATTTAACACCCAATCACATCAAATCAAAGCACATAACTCCTCATTCATCCATAACATCAAAATTAGGGTTTCTTTCAAGATCAAAAACCAAGAACAAGATTCAAACCCTTCTTTAAGAATCTAAGATATTCAAGTTCTTCAAACTCAAGAGCAAGAACATTCTCTCCAAAAGGAGTTAAACCCTAGTCAAGAAAAAATAACGAGCAAGCCTAAGGATTTCTTAAAGAACCTTCAAGAAACATTAGATCTCTTCCAAGATCAATCTTTACGGTATGCGTAGTTTTCATCCATGGATCCCTTTCATCCATGAGCTCAAGAATCATGTTTTAAATTATAAATTGTGATTTTCTTGTTATGTTATGTCTATATTCATGCTGATGATTATTGTTTAAGTTCAAGGTTGTATCTTGATATGTTTTCATGAAGCATATGAGTAGGATAGTTGAAACCCATGAATATTGGATGCATTAAGATTGTTATGTTGATAAATATACCTATGGCCAAAATTGTGCATGTAAGGTGCTTGATGAAAGGCCTAAGAAACTAGATATCATGCAATATAGCTAAATTGTGATTAAGTGAAGGATTCATGATATGCCCATATGATCCAATGATTTTTATGTTGATATTGTGTTTGTAAATGTTGTTGGATTGTTCATGAACTAGTCTTATGAGATTATGCTATACCTAATTGCAAAAATCCTACTTATGTAAAAGATGTATGATAACCATGTACTTCATAAAATTCCCTAAGTTAGGATATTATGGATTGTTGATGTTGGTTATGCATTCGAGAAATTCATGGTTGTCAGTTTCCTTCCATCGAGTCCTAGGGGTACTCATACCTAAAAAATATAGTTGTTTGCCTAGAGCCATATCATGTTATCATGATACTCTCAGCCAAGCCATGATCCATAGAATTCAATCAGTCATGTGACTCAGGAAAACTCAAAAATCTCAGTAGTTCAGTAATCTTAGTAATCTCAGCTAGTTATCATGTCTCAGTAAGTATTCGGTTCAGAACCTCAATAACCTCATCGCTAGTAAAGTTTTACCTTATTTAGATAGAAAGTAGAATTTAGCAGTATTCCAAGTAAAATCTCAATAACTATAGTACTCTCAGTCAATCCTCAAATATCAGTACATTCCGTAGTCAATGGAACTTAGTAAACTCAGTTTAGCTCTGCAAAACAATCTCACTAACATCAGTTTAGTTAATCACTTCAGTTTAATTAATCAGCTCAGCTCAGCTAATCAGTTCAGTATCTTTCAGTTGGAAGTAGGATTTAGCACCGAGTGAGCCTGGGATGGGGACCCACCCACTAGATAGGACTGAGATCCCTAGAAGCAATCCCTAAGTTCCAGAACTACATAGCCAGCATAGGTTGAGATTTCCCTACACATAGGGCTAATGTATCTTATTTGAGTTTACCTGGTATCAAGGGCAGATGAAAAGAGCTCCCAAACAGAATAGGGTTTACTCATATGTTATCTCTACTCGTGGCACGATATTGACACCCTTCCAGTTAGGGTTATCGGTTGGAAGCCACCAGTTTAGATTCGGGGCATGTAGGTTAGATGGCTATTTTTCACAGTCTCAGTTTCAATCTCATTCTTTGTCTCAATAAAAGAACTTAGATAGTTCTTCAAATTTTATGACTGTCAGATATAGTTAACTCAGATATAGTACGAAACTCAGTTAGTTTCATCAGATTCAGGACTGTCAGATACAGTGACTCATGTTATTAGTTATATCAGTTATCAGAACTCATATTATCAGTATTCACATTCATGACTGTCAGATACGATCAAGCATATCAGTTTTTCATATTTATAGCTGTCAGATACAGTTAATCAGATTAGTTTTTTATAATTAGACTATCAGATACAGTCAACCAGGCCAATTTTTCATAATCAGAATTGTCATAAATAGTTATTCATGTATCAGTAATATAGTTTCAGTCCTTTAGTATTCAACAATATAGTATCAGTTCCCTACTTATTAGTGACTTACATATCAATCAATCAGTATCTCATTATCAGTAAGCTCATGTTGTCAGTATTCAGACTCAGTAGTCAGTATCTCCGCGAGTTTAGTTACAGTTACGTATGCGTGTATGTATTCTCACATTTATGATAGTTAGTTGGATAGTATTATTCGTACATATGAACCCTATTGTATTTAGCCTACCTCACTTGCATACCAGTACATTCAAAGTACTAACACATTTGTGCTATGGTGTCTTATACCATTGGTTTAGAAGCATGAGCTCTAGAGCATCAGTAGCATTCCAGATTTCTGCAGACAGAGTCAGTAGTGAGTCCTCATCATTCGAGGATGATAATATTTGCTTATTTCATTCTTTCAGTACTTATTTATTTCAGTAGATGGAGTTAGTTGGGGACATGTCCCATCAATTCCTTATTCAGACAGTTTAGAGTCTTTTAAACTATAGCATGTCAGACAGTTATTTCAGATTTGTATTTGTATTGTTATACCATTTTCAGACATCGTTCTTATCAGATGTTTATTCAGATTTGAACCTTATGGCCGTTCAGTATATGTTTTCATATTTTTTTATATTTTATGCAGTATACAGGTACAGATATCATTCATGGGTTAGCTTGTGGTCCTTCGGGGTCATGACCACCATGTAGCATTTTGGTTCAGAAAATTGGGGCGTTATAAACTTGGTATCAAATCCAAAGGTTCAATAGAGTCCTAGGAAGTCTGAAAGCTGCATCTAGTTGAGTCTTGTACATGGGTGTGTTGTACACCACACTTATGTGCAGGAGGCTATAAGATGTTTTAGAAATAGTTTTCCTTCTTTCAGTATTCATGTCGTGCCAGTGAGCAAAATCTCTAATTAAACTCTCAGTCTAATTTACTTCTTCCTTTTATTTACAGAACATGTCTTCAGAAAGGACTAGCGAAAAAAGAACCAAAAATTAGTTAGCACCTCAGCCCGTCCAAGCAGATTCCCTGGACGAACACGTCTCTCATGCAAAATTTAGGACTGCATTCACTACTCTAGCAAGTTCAGTCGCAGCTCAGAATAAATGGCCAGCCACTGTTTCGACCAACCCAGAGGCTAATGCTACTACAGTTAGGATTTAGGACTTCACTCAAATGAGTCCTCCTCTATTTATTGATTCTAAGTCCGAAGAGGATCCATAAGAGTTCCTCGATCAGGTTTAGAACGTCATAGACATATGGGAGTGACTTCCAGTGAGAGTGTAGAGTTAGCCACCTATCAGCTACAAGATGTAGACCATACATGGTTTAAATAGTGGAAGGTAGAAAGAGGTACAGATATAGATCTTATAGAGTGGGAAGAGTTTGCTACAGCTTTCTTAGATAGGTTCTTTCCCATAGAGCAGAAGGAGGCTAAAGTGTTAGAGTTCATCAATCTCAGGCAAGGTACAACGAGCGTGAAAGAATACTCCCTTAAGTTCACCCAGTTATCCAGGTACACTCTCCATGTAGTGGCAAACAGTAGGTCCAAAATGAATAAGTTTATATCTGGGGTATCAGGTAGAGTAGTTAAAGAGTGTTAGACTGCAATGTTGATAAGTGATATGGACCTGTCTAGGTTGATGGTCTATGCTCAAAATATTGAGAAGCATAAGCTTAAAGAGAGAGAGAGAGAGAAAATAAGAGGGTTAGAGCAGGTAGTTAAAGTCTTTCTCAGTCGTGGTCAGGGGGTAGTGAGAACAAAGTTCTTACTCATCCCCTTTGTCAGACTTGTGGTAAGCATCATAAGAGTGTGTGTAAGGCTGGAAGTGGTGTGTGTTTTGATTGTGGAAAGCTAGGACACAGAGTCAGGGATTGTCCCCAGTCAGGCTATCAGAGTCATCTCTTCTTCTCACTTCAGTCTGGTCACCCGGATCAGCTAGGTGCCAATTCCAGCGCTATCAGTGGGTAACGCCCAAGCAGACTCTATGTGTTTTGGTCCCCGCAGAATTGGGAAAGTCCTCCTAATGTAGTCATTGGTAAGTTATATATCTCTCATTTACATGTTCACACTTCCTCATATTCATGAGTTTCTTTTCTTTAGAAAACTTGCATAGCAGTTAAACCATGGGGTCAGAAATGTTAAGCCTTTAGATTCTAGTTATAGATTCAGCATGTGTAGATAATCACTAAGGGGAGATGATTCCCGGCCTACTCTTAGCACGGTGCAATTATTTTATACCACAGTCATCACCTTACCTATGCACATTTCACACACTTCCCATAGAATCGTGTACATGTCTAATTCCTAGCAGGACGAGTTCCAACACCCTTCATAGTATGTCATATTCCATGAATATAGCTTATGTTCACATGCATTCCATATAATTGTGTGCACTTTTAGTTCCCAGTATAAGGAGTCAGTTCTAGATCACTCTGTGTTACAAATCATGTTCCATGAACTCAAAAATTCCAGACTCAGGTTATGCAGCTCATGACTCATGTACACGTATCATGCTCCCCAGTATACTCAATTTTCATGAATCATGCTATGCCTCCACTGATAAGATAAGTCCCTACTATGTCATGTATATCCTCAGTTAGACCTTTTTGGTAAATCCATATTATTGACATTCTATTCCTCAAGTTTCATTTATATGTCAAATTCAGCCAGTATCTATTCATGCTTAAGGTCTTCTTGATTTAATCCTTCAGTGAGCTCTCTTTGTGAGAATAGTATAGTGATGAGAATTTTCTTAGATAAGTGAGAGTGTTAATGATACATATTAAGAGAAGATTGTTGCATGCCTGCTTTACACGAGGGTGTAATTATGGATATAGGCTTGAATGTCATGTTATTGTGAAAATAAATGACTAGCAAGAGGTTGTACTTAGAAATAAAAAAAATTCAGAGGATGAGTGTATATTTAGATCCTTGACTTATGACAGCCTTCATTATGCGACTATCATAACTCAATTGCCATCTTAGTTACAGTCTTAGTTGTAATGTATGCTTCAGTTCAGTAATCAGCTCAATTCATGTATCATGCCTTAGTTTCAGATCGCAGATAATCAGTCACAAATTAGTTCCTAGGTGCCTTGCGCATCGCCTTAGTCTCCCTCAGTAGCTCAGCCAAGTCAGTATTCCTGGAGGGGCTTAGTGTCCCAAGGGGGAGATACGCTATAATCCCCCAAACTTTCATGACTTAAACATCCTACTTCCTTTTCTTGTAATGAATCCAGTTTGGATTGAAGGGTACTCATAAGTTGACCCTCAAGATCCAACCTCAATTGTACGCCATGTATTCAAGACTCACTTAAGTTCACGGAATTCAGTTCATGCATCACGTTTTAATCTCAGTTATGTTCTCATGTTCCCATTTATGCATACTCCTATCCTGATCATGAGTATATTCTCAATTAAGTAATGAGTTTTCCTCGAACTTAATTAGTTCCATGCTCAAACTACCATTACAAACTTAATATCAGATTCCCACTACAAGCTTAGTGTCAATTGCCATTGCACGTTCAATCATGCATTCATGTGTCAGCTCAGTCATGTAATCATGCATCAGACATGCATTCTCGTAGTGAGAAATTCAATTCATCAGGACATTCAGTCATGCATTCATGAGTCAATTATCTCTGCATCAGATATGTATGAATTCAGCTTATCAGTTATACATCAGACATGCATGTTCAGTATGATATATTTAGTTATAAATTATGTCAGCCATGAGATCATGTTCCAGTCATTCATGTTCAGTATGTACATCAGTTTATGTTTTTTCTCTCTCTTTATCAGTCTTATTAGACGATGAATGTTCCCAAATGGGAGATATTGTAATGCCCAGAGAATCCCAACCGATGGTAGAATCATGCTTCAAGCTCATGAGAAATAAATTAAAGTGATTTGGTATTTTTATAATTAATTTTGATGTATATTAATAACTCAAATACGTCCTAGCTATTGGACGAATCAAAACATTACATACCTATTGAATTTTTTAGAAGGGCATTGCCATAGTCAACTTCAAATGAGAATATCTCCCATTATACAGAGAATTTTTTATCTCATGACCCATCCAAATATATATAATTGAATTATCTTTCTAACAATACCAATTTTTCCAAAATACGGCATCGGAGTAAAAAGTTATGGCCATTTTACTGAGAGCTGCCCGAGCTGTCCAGGAGCGATGGGCAAAATGACGGACCGTCAAGTCAGCGACAGACCTTCACTTTGGTCGTTGCAATAGAACTAGTGAGGCATTTCCTGGCCAAAAAATGATGGTTGGAATGATGGTTTGTCACCTGATTGATGGTTCGCCACTCCGACCGTCAGTTTTGCCCGAAACAGCGCTGAAACATCATTTTAAAGAGATTTTTGGGTCTTTTTCCATCCTATTTAACACCCAATCACATCAAATCAAAGCACATAACTCCTCATTCATCCATAACATCAAAATTAGGGTTTCTTTCAAGATCAAACCCAAGAACAAGATTCAAACCCTTCTTTAAGAATCTAAGATATTCAAGCTCTTCAAACTCAAGAACAAAAATATTCTCTCCAAAAGGAGTTAAACCTTAGGCAAGAAAAAAATCAAGATCAAGCCTAAGGATTTCTTTAAAAACCTTGAAGAAACATTAGATCTCTTCCAAGATCAAACTTTAAGGTATGCGTAGTGTTCATCCATGGAGCTCAAGAATCATGTTCTAAATTATAAATTATGATTTTCTTGTTGTGTTATGGCTATATTCATGTTGATGATTATTGTTTGAGTTCAAGGTTGTATCTTGATATGTTTTCATGAAGCATATGAGTAGGATAGTTATAATCCATGAATTTTGGATGGATTATGATTGTTATGTTGATAAATATACCTATGCCCAAAATTGTGCATGTAAGGTACTTGATGAAATGCCTAAGAAACTAGATATCATGAAATATAGCTAAATTGTGAATAAGTGAAGGATTCATGATATGCCTCTATGATCCAATTATTTTCATGTTGATATTGTGTTTTGTAAATGTTGTTGGATTGTTCATGAACTAGTCTTATGAGATTATGCTATACTTACTTGAAAAAATCCTACTTATGTAAAAGATGTATGATAACCATGTACTTCATCAAACTTCCCAAGTTATGATATTATGGATTGTTGATGTTGGTTATGCATTCAAGAAATTCATGGTTGTCAGTTTTCTTCCATCGATTCCTGGGGGTACTCGTACCCAAACAATATAGTTGTGTGCCTAGAGCCATGTCATGTTATCATGATACTCTCAGTCAAGCCATGATCCATTGAATTCAGTCAGTCATGTGACTCAGGAAAACTCAAAAATCTCAGTAGTCTCAGTAGTTTAGTAATCTCAGTAATCTCAGCTAGTTATCATATCTCAGTAAGTATTTAGTTCAGAACCTCAGTAACCTTATCAGCTAGTAAAGTTTAGCCTTATTCAGATAGAAAGTAGAATTTAGTAGTATTCTAAGTAAAATCTCAATAACTACAGTACTCTCAGTCAATTTTCAGACATCAGTATATTTCGTTAGTCAACGAAACTTAGTAAACTCAATTTAGCTCCATTAAATAATCCCACTAACATCAGTTCAGGTAATCACTTCTGTTCAGTTAATCAGTTCAGCTCAGCTAATCAGTTCAGTGTCTTTCAGTTGGGAATAGAATTCAGCACCGAGTGAGCCTGGGGATGGGGACTCATCCTCTATATAGGACTGAGATCCCTAGAAGCAATCCCTAAGTTCCAGAACTACATAGCCAGCATAGGTTGAGATGTCCCTACACATAGGGCTAATGCATCTCATTTGTGTTTACCTGATAGCAAGGGCAGACAAAAAGAGCTCTAGACAGAATAGGGTTTACTCACATGTTGTCTCTACCCATGGCACGGTATTTATACCTTTCCAGCTGGGGTTACAGGTTGGACCCCACCAGTTTAAATTCGGGCCATGTTGGTTAGATGGCTACTTCCCACAGTCTCAGTTTTAGTCTCATTTTCAGTCTCAGTAAAAGAACTCAGATTGTTCTTCAAATTTTATGACTGTCAGATATAGTTAACTCAGATACAGTACGAAACTTAGTTAGTTCCATCAGATTCAGGACTGTCAGATACAGTCACTTATGTTATTGGTTATATCAATTTTTAGAACTCATATTATCAGTATTCACATTCATGACTATCAGATACGATCAAGCATATCATTTTTTCATATTCATAGCTATCAGATACAGTCAATCAGATTAATTCTTTATAATTAGACTATTAGATACAGTCAACCAGGATAGTTCTTCATAATTAGAACTGTCAGAAATAGTTATTCATGTATCAGTAATATAGTTTCAGTCCTTCAGTATTCAAAAATATAGTATCAGTTCCCTACTTATTAGTGAGTTACATATCAATCAATCAGTATCTTAGTATCAGTAAGCTCATGTTGTCAGTATTTAGACTCAGTAGTTAGTATCTTCGCGAGTTCAGTTACAATTATGTATGCATGTATGTATATTCTCACGTTTATGATAGTCAGTCAGCTAGTATTATTCATGCATATGAACCCTATTATATTTAGCCTACCTCACTTGCATACCAGTACATTCAAAGTACTGACGTATTTGCACTATGGTGTCTTATACCATAGGTTTAGAAGCACGAGCTCCAGAGCATCAGTAGCATTCCAGATTTCTGCAGATAGAGTCAGTAGTAAGTCCTCATCATTCAAGGATGATAGTATTTGATTATTTCATTCTTTTAGTACTTATTTATTTCAGTAGATAGAGTTAGTTGGGGACATGTCCCATCAACTCCTTATTCAGACAGTTTAGAGGCTTTCAGATTATAGCATGTTAGACAGTTATTTCAGATTTGTATTGGTATTGTTATACCATTTTCAGACATTGTTCTTATTAGATATTTCTTCAGATTTAAAACTTATGGCCGTTCAGTACATGTTTCTGCATTTTTCAGTATTTTATGTAGTATACAGGTACAGATATCAGTCATGGGTTAGCTTGTGTTCCTTCAGGGTCATGAGCACCGTGTAGCATTTTGGTTTAGAAAATAGGGGCGTTACAATAGCTGTATTATGCGTAAGTGAATGGCTAGTAAGAGGTTGAATATAGTTGTTGAAGTGGTAATAAGAACTATTCAAGAGGTGGGAAGTTATGAGAATACAGAGTGTATTGAATTCATGACTCAAACTAGTATTGTAGTGTTATATGTGTATTTTGTAGATTCGAGTAGGCTTGAACATAGTGAGAGAATTCAGTCCAGCTCAGATTTTAGTAGGTAGAGTTATTAGTGCCCATGTAGATATTTTTAGTAGAATCAAGTGAAGCACTGTATTGAAGTAGAAAGTATAGTTTAGGGAGTATTTGAGAAGTGTGGCTAAGCTTAAAAGTTAGTAGTTGCAGTGCATAAGGCGTAGTAACTCTATCTTAGTTGATGCTTCGTATGCCTGTGTTCCATCTTCTAGATTTTTAGCCATGTTGTGATTTCTTATTCAGATGTCTTATTCAGACCATGCCCAAGAGTCTTTGCTCCCTAAAGCTATTAGAACTCCATAGAAAGAGTGTCAAAGAAATACTCTAGTTAAGTATAAGCTTTCAATATGAGCTAGTTTGTATAGCCAGCAATTCTGTTTAGCAGTTAGGCAGGCAAGTTCCTATGGTTTTCATCTCCCATATTCATGAGAAAATTCCTTCACTTCCATCCAAGTCATAAATGTAGTTTAGATCATGCATCAATTTCAAATTCTACATATTCATACATAATTCAGTTCGTAAGTGCCCCGTGTATCATCTCAATCTTTTCTCATATTTCAGCCAAGTCAGTATCTTTCGGGGGACATAATATCCTAAGGGGAAGATGTACTATAGTCTCTTGAGATTTCATGTCCTAAATCTTTCATCTTCCCTTCATGTAACAAGATCCATCTTAAAGTAATGGGTACTCATAAGTTGACTCTCGTTCCAATCTTAGCCTTATAACCATTCTAAAGTATTCAAGAAAATCAGTTTAGTTTATGATATTCAATTCATGTGTCATGTTTCAAGCCTATTTATGTTCTCATGTTCCCATTCATGCATGTTCAGTATATGATCTCAGATTTTTCAGTACTCTAGCTTAACCAGCCTCATTCAAAGATGAATGTTCCTAAGAGGAAGGTATTGTAATACCCCGAGAATCTAAACCCATATTAGAACCATTTGTCAAGATTATAAGAAATGAATTATAGTGCTTTGGTAGTTTTATGAGCGAGTTTGCTGTGTATTAAGCCCTCAAATAACTCCTAACTATTAGATGAATCAAAATATACCTTACTGAATCAGTTTTTTTATTTGAGAAGAATATTGCCATAGTCAACTTCAAACAAGCATATATTTTGTTCTACTAAGAATTTTCTGGCTCAAGACATCTCAAATTATACATAATTGATTCATCTTTCCAACGATACTAATTTTGCCTAAATCTAATACTCGGGTGAGAAGTTATGGAAATTTTAGTATGAGGCTTCACTGCGATCATGTCGCGTTGCGGTGATTCCCAAAATCACGTTCGTCCTTTTCTAGTGAAGCACCAATATGGCTTCGCATCACGCCAAGGTAAAAAATCACACTCGTCAATTTCTAGTGATGTAATACGACTGCACCGCATCGCGCCATGGTGCAAAATTAGGATCGTCCTTTTTCCAGTGGTACAATGCCAATAGCACCGCGTCACGCCGAAGTGTAAAATTGCGATGTTCAGTTCCACATTTTAAATTTCTAGGGAGAGTTTGGTGTTTTTCCATGGTCCCAAATCCATCCTAAACATGAAATTAAAACCCTAAAGCAGCATTATATGCCACATTATTCATAATTTCCCTCTAAGTTATTAATCCTCTCTCAAAAACAAACCCTACTCCTTCAAGATTCAAGCTAAAGTTTCAAGAAAACCATCAAGAACCTTCACGAATTCCTCATTCAAGGTATGTTAAACGTTCATCCATGGGTCCTTTCCACCCATGGAGTCCAAGAACCCAATTCAAATTCAAAGTTATGATTTTTACAAGTTATTGTAATTTTTAACCATGAATCCCCACGAATTTTGATTCTATACCATGTTTACATAAAATTGTTGTTATTATTAAACCTTACATGTTTGAATGGTGTTGTTCGTTGATTTAAACCGTAATTAGTGATGTTGATGTTGAAATCATGCTATTACTACAAGCTTTACAATATTCCCATGCTTAGCTTAAACTGCGAATGTCAAGTGTTTGATGAAATGCCTACAAGAATGAATTTTTGAATAAATGCTTTCACATTATGTCTTTAAAGTTTTATTACAATCTTGCTATTATTTTTATCGAGTCCTGGGGGTTGAATACCCAAATTTTAGCTGCTTACCTAGTTTTTCAGTGTCTAAAGAATGGTCATAAAATATTTACAAGTCCTACTGTTTTAGTCAGTTAATATAAATAGTTAAACATAGTCAGTTCAGAGTTTAGTGTCTATCAGTTATGAGTAGGATTTGGCACCGAGCGAATGTAGGGATGATGTCTTCCCCGTTAGTCAGGAAGAGTCGTTAGTATTAGTCCCTGTATTTAAGAACTACGTAGCCAGCGTAGGATATGAGGAGTCACCCATCAGTTCAGGCTTGACTATCTCTCAGGGGTCACCCATCGGTTTAGGCTTGACACCCTTAGTCCATCAGGACAGCACATTAGTGGATCCACACAGCCAGTGTTAGTACCCATGGCATAGTACTGACATTCTTGTAATTGGGGACATAGGTTGGACACCAATTTACTCATTGGGGCATGTCGGTTAGATAATAGCTCCCATAGTCTCAGTCCAAAAATTAGCTCAGTAATTCAGTTTCAGTTTTACTTGACCATAGCATACAGATATAAGTCATTCATTTATCAGTATCTAGTATTTCAATTTACAGATTATATTCAGAACATGTTTTATGATTGGTCATGCATTCTCAGCCTTTACAGATTTCATGTTTTCTATTTAGTACTTCATGTTATTCATTCAAACAGTTATTACTCTTGTACATAAAACCATGCATATCAACCCAACCTCATTTAGCATACAAGTATATTTAAAGTACTGATCGCATACCCGTTTCTTGCGTTATAATGTTTAATATCATAGGTTCGGATGCCCAGTTCCCTGATCGTGCATAGACATACTAGATTATCAGCTGTAGCAGTGGTGACTCTTCATACTTTGAGGACATGGATTATTTACCTCAATTTACTTTATCAGTTTTAGTATTTTTCTATTCAGTCGGAGTTAGTTGGGGGTTTGTCCCGTCAACTCCACAGTCAGTTAGTAGAGGCTTTACAGACTAGTATAGACAGTTAGTCAGTCATCAATTTTTAGCCATTTTATCAGTATTATCAGTGTTGTTTTTCAGATATTATCAGAACTATGATTTAAAACCTTATGGCATTTCTCGGTTAAATTCCGCATATGATCTTTTGTTATCAGTTTTACCTAGTGCTCACAGTAGGTACCACCTCATGGGTTAGCTTATAGTTTCTCTGGACCGTAAGCACCCTGTGGCACCCAGGATGTACTCTCGAGGCATTACATTAGTGATCGCTTGGAAATAATAAAAACAGTTTCAATACTGTTGTGAATTCTTCTAATAGATCACTCATCTATTAAAACAAATGACTGATCTGTGCAACAGATCATTTATCTGTTGCAATATATGAGTGATTTATCGGAATAGTTATCAAATACCAATATTGTTTAGATTTATTCTAACAGAAGAGTCATCTATCACAATAGATGAATTATTTATTAGAAGAAATCAAGTCTTGGATATATCATCCTGTTGGAATAGTTGATAGGATTTTATCCAACAGATGGTTCATCTGTTGTATCAAATGGTTAATCTGTTGTATTAGATGATTAATCTGTTGTATTAGATGGTTAATCTGTTGCAAAAAAAATCATTAGCAAGATTTTGTTCAATAGAATAATAGCAATATCACTATTTAATATCAAATACACCATTTTTACCAAGAACAAGAACAAATAAACCCAGCAACATCAACATAACACACACACACCAAGAACATCAAGAGTGACCAAAAACACCAATATTGTTATTTTGTTTGTACAAACACAAAAAAAAACTTCAAAAAATACAACAAACACCAACAAATTAAATCACAGTTCAACAGCAAGAACTATAATAACAACAAAAAATCATATTTCATTCCAGAAAGAAAAGTGAAGAAATACCAAAAATTAGGATTTTCTTCAGTCCTCATTTCAAATTTAAGAAACAAGTATTGAAATTATTAATCAATACTAGAAGAGAGGTTGGCTCAAGTTCCTCTTTTTCTTCATAACTAAAAAGCCATAATTTATTAACTGTGAAAGAAGAAAAGGGATGATGAAGAACTCAAAGTTATTGTCGCCGGAGAGCAATACTATCACGTCAATTAACAATTGATAATCAAAATGGACCTCGAAGCTGAACTATTTATCGCCGGAGGTTAAATTCACTGAGGATTGAAGGGAGAAATTTACAGAACTATTGGTTGGGAGAAGTTTGAGATAAACCGTCGAGATAGAGGGGACAGAGGAGAGAGATAGTTGATTTGAAGAGGAGAGGAATGTGGGTTGATTTGTATTTTTAAGAGGATTAGAAAGTTTTGAAAATATTAATCAAGTCGACAATTAATTTAATCAAGTTTCTTAATTATGGTTGACCTTTTAAGTTGGTCAATGTTACTAATTCTTCATTCAAGACTTAAGAGCATCTTTCCTTCAATTTTCTCAACTAACTTTACCTACAGACATAGGAAGGTAAACTTATTACTTTCGATACAAAAATCATATACAGTACAAACGTCTCTATAACGTCACCTTGTTATAATGACATTTCACTATAGCGGCCTGATTTTCTTTGAAACTGATCTTTCATGTTTTATTTTACTTATCAATAGCGGCATTATACCTGTAACAGCATTGACGCTTAGCATAGTAGTACGCTCTTTGTAAAATTACCACTCTATAGCAACATATTCAAATATAATGCAATAATATTTTTTAAGAAATTTATTATGTACAAAATAAAATATCAAAATATTTATGGTAATCATCATTGATGTCATGCATAGGCATAGTACATTTCTAGAATGAATATCTAATTTAAAGAAAAAAATTATATCTAAATGGTGAACATTAGTTATACCATAACTTCACACGAAAAAAGCAACTAATGTTTGTCTTTTCAATATTCGTGTTCTTTCTAATTTTGAATACTTTTATTTATGTTGGTGTAATATACCACAAATTACAATATACATTTGAAATAATTAAATGAATTAAAAATAAGATAATATTTTTTTAGCTGAGATGCAGATATCTCACTCTCTTTAAGGAGATTTAAGTCCACTGCGTATAATCTACACTGATCCATCAATATCAACTCTAGACTCATCCCCTCCAGGATACAACAGTCTATTAACGATGTACAACTCAAACGACTCCGAATTAGTTGAAGAGTCCAAAGCTCCACTACAAAAAAAAAACACCTTCCTTCAATATATAATTACTCTCTTTTGTATAGTAAATACAGTTATAGACTTAGAATGTTTTTCTTTGTTTCAACTCTCTCTTTCACTAAAATAATTACTGTTCTCTTTTGTATGGTGAATATAGTTATAGACTTTAAATATATTCTTTGTCTTAACTCTCTCTTTCACTACTATATAATACAATATTTTTCACACTTATCATCTTTTTTCTCATATCTCACAATACACTATAACTCATCTCTTTTCTTATAACACAAAGAAAAGAAACACTAGTATTTATAGGAATGAATCTTCTGGTGCAATGAATAGAAAGAAATAGTGAGAAGATTAATGAAATAGAGGTTACAAGTATTAGAAGAGTAATGAGGTAGAATAATGATAGATGTTACAAGAAACTTATTACTACTAACTCATAAGATTAATGACATAAAAATAATGTGAGTAAAGGAATATTAATTAGTAGAACTATGGAAGAATAAAGTGAGATGTTACAAGAGTTATCACAAACTAATGGCCACCACTTTCTCCATTTTATATTGTCCATAAACTATCATGCAATTTAATTTTAATATTAAAATGCGCCAATGGTTTATAACAGTTAAATGACATATGTACATCAAATGTCAATATATAAATATATATATAATAATACATTTCTATAGTAGCCACAAAATTTTCGGACAAACGTTGCCATAATAAAAAAGTATCACAATATTTGTAGAGAATTGGTTAAATTAGATAAAATAGGAGCAACCAAGAAATACTAAAAGAGACACTGAGTTCTTTGGTTGTAGTATAATTGAACCCATCGATGTTATTTTACATACAACATGTGTATGTTAATTTAGGGTTTGATTGTCTCTCTGGGGTCAACCAGTTTTTTGGATCATGAAACTAATGATAAAATAGGAGTTAATTTTTCTCCTAAACTGTGAAAGAAGGTTAGGTTGTATGTCTCCACTGATTTGTATCTTTTCTTTTCACAGTTCTATTGACATGGTAAGGATCTTACCAAACCGACCATCATAACGGGAGGTGAAAGCCCGGGTGAATGGGTTTTCCTTTCTTTTTTTTTTAATTAAAAAAATAGTGTTTGATTACAAATTTAGTTGAAACTTTGAAAAGAATTAAGTTTTTGAAGTAGGGTTAATCTTGGAATTTGAAGTTGAGTTTGAACATTCATCTTACTTGAAAAAAAATTAAAATGTTATGAATTAAAATGAAATTTCACCCAAAAATTGGTCGAGACTAGTTTTTTTGAAACTTTATATATTTTTCAATTTTTTTAAAGCTAACCAAATGTCATGAGCAAATAATATAATTAAGTATTTTTTGAAAATCTACTTCAAAAATCTATGACCAAATTAAATGGAAGCGAAATATAATAGAGCACCAACAAACCGATAAAATATATTATTTAAACTCTAAGCAAAATATTTGCTTAAATTAAAGTATAAACAACATAATTATCATCCTAAATGAAACTAAATTCTGGATTGACTTTCTCTCTCCCAGATTTAGAAAAATACATATACATGTCAATGTACCTCATACGTAACTCCAATGTATGAGGAAACTGTTTCTCCTTAAATTATAGAAATAAAATTAAATCTAATTATTCTCTTACCTTAATAACGATAGTAATTAATGTTCTAATTTTGTGGATGCTTAAAAATAGTAACTGTAATTCAAATTTAAAAATATCCTAAAACATCTCTCTTCACTTCTCTCAAAAAAAACAATGTCGCCGCCGCTTGTTTACGGCTTTCACTGTAGTTCACCATTCCACTCCTCTTTCTCACTCCGGTGAACACGCAAGGGAGACCAACCATCAAGATCGACGTCGTTTCTTGTTCCTCTCCCACTGGCGCCATCACGAATAATCAATAGCGCCTTCACCGCTCTACTCTTCTTCCTCACGTCAGTGAACACGCAAGGGAGACCAGCCGCCAAGATCGGCATCATTTCTCATTCCTCTCCCTCTGTCACCACTACCGGCGTCATCACGAACATCCAACGATGCCTCCACCCCCTCTTAGTGTATTTGTTTTTTAAAAAACTTGCATAGTATTGTATGGAAAATTATAATACACCACCCAGTTTGAATGATATCTTGACATTGTTTATGAAATTTACACGTATGAGAATGTATTACACATTTTTTTCTATGTATGATGTTAGTGTTATATGTATGATTTATACTCCAACAACAACATGTTCTATATATATGTGAATGTACTATACTTTACTTTCTATGTACGATTTATATTTAAGTAAAAACATTTCACATTATATGTATGAGAACGTATTATACTTTACTTTCTGTGTATGATGTCAGTATTATATGTATGATTTACACTCCAATAATAGCATGTGTTATATGCATGAGAATGTATTATACTTTACTTTCTATGTATGATGCAAGTGTATTCATTTTTATTATACTTTACTTTTTATGTATGCCATTGTAAAAGCAGATAATTTGATAAAATCTTACATGCAACCAAAAAGGAAAAATAATTTGGATATTATAGTTCAAATCAACTTTTAAGTCGTTGACTATAGAAATAATTGGATCTGATTTTATTTTCATAATAATTTGTAATGCATATTATAGGTCAAATTAAGGTATAGAAGAAATAATAGATCTCTCTTCTATAATACAGAATAAATGTGAACGACTTAAAATAAAATGCATTATTTAATTTTATGAAAATTTATTATGAAATAAATTATTCCCATAATAATTCAAAATATAGACCAACTAATTATTATGGAAATTTATTATGAAATAAATTATTTTCATAATAATTTCAAATAATAGACCTTATTTGAATAAATTTGAAACCCCCCAAATCACGTACCTTGAAATTAGGCGTAAAATAAGGAGAGCAATAATGAAGAAAAAATCGGACAAGAAATTGAGAAAAAATCAGATGTTTTGGGATGTATGATACAGAAGAGAGAGAAAGTCTAAAAGAAAGAGATTCTATGTAACTAATATAAGATTTTAGTAATTACTTTTCAAATAAGGGATTTTATGTAATAAGTAATAGTTACCTTGTGTATATATGTATTTTTTTCCTAAATTAAAAAAGATTACAATTAGACCAGTCATTGATCAGCTGGTATAATTAATTTGGGAACTTCCTAATTTATTAGACAAATCTAAAATTTGACTCAGGGATTAATTTTTAAAAGATAACATAAAAGAAGAGGCGGATCTAGGATTGCAAATTTGTTGGTTACCGATAAAATAAATTAATATATAATAATATAATAAAAAGACAACACCCGATAGAGATTGATTCCATGGTCATGAAAATAAGCAATTCAAGGGTCCATTTCATGTAATCAAGCTAACATTATTTTTGTTTCTGGGTTTTCATCTATAAAATTTTATTGACTCATTCTATTTTTTATATACTAGTTTAATCGCACGTGTCTCCCACATATAATATTTGATTATTTAAAATTAAATAATTTTGTCTATTGTGGAGATTTTTAGTAAACTGCAAAAAATTAACTCACTTTTCAAAGATCCTTCATATTTAATATAATAATGTAAACACAAAAATATATTTTAGTGTAAGCACATATATATTTTACCACCAGAAATTCTAAGTGGTTGATCATCATCACTTTTGTGTTTACCGGCAGTACCTGTTTTCCTTGCTGACATAGGCTAATAGAGACGCATCAATTTGAACCATATTTGTGGTACAATTATCTTTTTTTTAAATCTAAAATCTTTTCTTGTTTTAAAAATTAAATATTTATAAAATCATTGATTACATTCTTATTACGTATTTAAAAATTTTAAAAATTTGGTACTTCTTAAATTTTTCTTATTCCAATATTTTTATATTTATTTCCATATTTTTTAAATCTTTTTATATAAATTTAGTTGATTTAGAATTCTTAAACTAATAAAAAAGGTTTAGTTGTTATTAATTTTGATGACTTTTCATAAGGAAAGGTTTTACCATAAATGTATTTAATTAATTTTCAACTATTAAATATTAAAAAAATAATGAAAAGACCATTTTATCTAAAGCAAAAACTTTTAATGAAGGATAAAAAGTTCAAACAATATTTCTAAGGTCCTTCACACTTTTAATATATTATAGATATAGATTATAGATTTATCAGATCTACGATACTGGGTGGGGGTTCCGGGAACCCTATCCAACGCTGTAGATGTGCCCTTGCATAAAAGATACTAGTAAAACAAAAGAAACCCAAAGTAGAAGAAGGAAAAGAATAGTATTATATATTGATTAGAATTTTTGTGGGATAATAAATAGGGGTGTGCATCAGTTGGTTCGGTTCGATTTTATGTATTATTGATTTGATTTATCGATTTTTGATTTGTAAACACGCTAAACCGATAATCAAATCAATAACATATTCATTATCGATTTTTGGTTAATCGATTTTAGGTCTTTATTGGTTCAATTTTTGGTTTAACTGATAAAAAAATATTCTCATAATTTTTTTTTGTTTTCTCTTATTTTCATATGTTCTACATTAACTCATGTGTAAAGTCTACAAAATTTATAAGAACAAAGACAATATTTATAAAATACAAAAGACAATAGAGTATGTATTTAGAATCTAAAGTCACTATTATACAATTATGAATAAAAATATAATTTTAATATAATCTTATTGGGTTATTGGTTTAATCATTAACTAAAATCTTAAAATCGAAAATCGAATCAATAGCCCAATAAAAGAAATGTACAAAATTATTAAAAAATTGTTAACTCAATAATCCGATATCGATAAATCAATAACATTTTTATCTTCGGCTTATCGGTTGAACCGATTTTTGCATACTCCTAGAGATACATATGATTCTTTTACTTTTACATGGAGTTTTAGATTCGAGCTCTGCTATAGGAGTATGAAATTTTATTAGAGAGCGCTTTTCATTTACATGAGTTCCACATGGCTTGAATTATAATTAATTAAGATTCAATGCAAAAGAAATTCATGTTGTATTCTACTTCTCTATAACAATATTGAAAAAATACATCAAATTCATCCTAAATTTATTTTGAGAAATCAATAACACACTCAAATTATTATGTCGACCTATTACATACCTACATTACTTAAAAAAGAATTTATTTACACCTGAAACCTGGTGTGACAAATAATTAAAAAGGAAGAGAGAAGTTTTAAAACTCCGAAAACTTGTAAGGTTTTATTTAATGAACACATAAACTGCTAGTTGTCTTAAAAAAAATTTGAAACTTATTATTTCAACACGTCGAGTTTCCCTTCCTGGTTCAAAGACCACAGTCGTGAAAAACAGGCGCGTACACGGTGGAATAATCACTTATATGTATGTCCTTATATGTATGTCTACAAGGATAAATAATATCTGACCCTCTTTCATATTTACCCTATATAAAAAGTCTCACTTCCAATCACTAAAAGCTTTTAGTCAAGAGGAAGGGTGAAATTTTTGAGTTTTTCTCTGCTCCAAAATAGAGAAAAGTCGAAACTTTGAGTGAATATTTAATTTCGGATTGAATTTTCTTTGATCAAGTAAGCTATTATCTAAAAAAAATATTTTTTTGTTTGTTTTCTTTGTGTTAAAATATGAAATTACTTTTTCAGTTAGTGTTTCATACTAGATTTCGATAATTGTTTCAATTAGGGGTTTGATCTAAAGTATTGAAATCATATTGAAAGAAAAATATTTTGAGAAATTTTGAAAGTGGCGGAAGAGAAGGGAGAATAAATAGGAAGAGAAGATAGAGGGGGAGGGAGAGGATGAAACTATGGAAAAAATAAAGAAAAATGGTGACTTTCGAATTTTTACAGTTGGAATAAGATGATGTGACAAATATTTTAGTCTATCTCACGCGTTTTTGAGTTTGCACTCAATTTTCATGCATGGTAGACCACATGGAGGGTAGCGGGTTGTCATGGGGGGAGGGGACCCGGGCCATTAAAAAAACAAGTTTCCATGGGGGGGGGGGGGATTAAACAACCAGTAATTTAGATGTTTACTAAATAAAACTTTACAAATTCGGGGGTAAAACTTCTCTCAAAAAGAAAAAGAAAAAAAGACGCGTATATGAATAAAATAAAATTAAAAAAGAAAAATTAAATGAAAAATTCATAACCCCTCTCTTCTTTATTGAAAGCTCTTTCCTCTCCTTTTTTTCATTAAGTTCCTTTTTTCTTCTCTTTTATTTTATTTTTTACAATCACTGCTACTTTACTTCTTTAGCCCTTTTTTTTTTTACTAGTTGTCTACTTATTCTTCACCATTTGATTGTGAAATTAGTGATTGGTGAAAAAAAATTAATGGCGGATATATTTGTATTTTTGATGATTAGCAATGGCAATGATGCAATTTTGATGGTGAGAACAAAAATATTTGATGGTTATTATTGTGAATTTTAATCGTAACTGTGGTCGTGGTGTAATTTGATGGTGACTTTAGTAAAGGGTTTTGAATTTCTGAATTTTGCCTCAAATTTTTGTGGATCTTGCAATAATTTGAGATTTTTTTTTGTGTGTGTATGTAGATTATTCTGGTGGAAATTGAAGCTATTAATCTAATTTTAGGAGGACAAAAAAACTTTCTTTATTATGTGTAATTTTGTTATGGCTACAAAATCAAGTATTTATTAAAGGGGAGAAAAATAAGTATAAAGTGTCAAAGATTTTTGCTTTCTTAATTGTTCATGGAAGATTTGACGAAGATGGCCAGAACAAAAGTTTCTAACGATTTGAAGAAGTTGAAGCTCGTTGGTGGTAATTGCAATTTTTTCATGGTGATAATATTGATGTAATTTTTCTAGTGAATTTGATGGCGGGTAAAGTTTTTTATAATGGAGATGTAAATTTAGTGAGAATGGCTATAATAGTGGTGATTTAATAATGAATCCGATAGTGACAAAATTATGGTGAAATTTCAATGGTGAGTTTGATGGTGCGTGGTAAAAAAAAATTTTGTGGAGGAGCTATGAATTTAATGTAATGGTTGCAATTAGGGCCGGGCATATTTTGGTTTAAACCAAAAAAAATTAAAATTTTAATTTCGATTTGGTTTTTCGGATCGGTTTCGATTTTCAATTTTTGAAATTCGGTTAAACGGTTTGGTTTTTGATTTTTTTTAAAAAATAATTCGAATCAACCAATTAACCGAAATTCTATAAATATTTTATTATATATATATATATGTATATTTATAATATTTAATATATAATAATATAATATAAATATATAATAGCAACCCTAATAACTAATAAGTTATAGCACGCCACATACAACTAACAGCATACATCAGTCCAATAGTCGAACAATCGATCAAACCACAGACCGTCGGAGAGATCGTCGTCTGTACAACAACACCAGAGCCGGAGACCAGACGACCATTGTGGGTTGCAGCCCGCAGTGCCGATTGTGGTCTTTCCGGCAGCGACCACTCTTTCGAGTTCCGACTGTTTATGCAAACTTATGCATAATGAAGTTATATATTATGTTAAACTTATGGTTACATCATTTAGTTTCATCCATGTTGAGTTATTTATATCAGGGAATGAAAAATAGATTTGAATTATTTTTTAAAAAAAATCATTAATTTTAAATGTCCAGTCATAACAAAGAGAGGTTCACTACTTTAATCTTTAAAACTGAAATAAAAATCCGAAATAACCGAACCGAATCGAATTTATTCGGTTTGAAAACGATTGTCATTTTTGTCAATCTGAAAATCAAAAAACCAAACCGATATTAAACTATCAAACCGAACAAATCGAATGCCCAACCCTAGTTTCAATGTGGTGGTTTAATGGTGGATTTTGTGGTGCATAGTGAAGATGAAGTAACTGGAGTGACATTTAATTATTTTTTTAAATATCATATAATATTTGATGTGGCAGTGATATGGTCATTATGTGGCGTGAGTGTGAAACACCTCTCATTATGTGACTGATTGTATGTTTGTTAGGGTGTAAGTAAATTTACTTTTAAATAGTCGCCGTAATAGTTTGAGTGTGTCATCGATTTTTCAGATGTCTTTTTTCTAACAATATTCTATTCATAACAACAAAGATATTTTTGTAAAATTACCCCATATAACAACCATATTCAAACATAGTAGTAGTATAATATATATTTTATAAGCAATATATTATGAATGTGAATAAAATATTTATGTTATTCTTTATTTATGTCATGCACATAGTAAATTTCAAGTAAGAATATCTAAAATAAAAAGATTATATATAAATGGTGTCCACCATTTCTAATCATCACTTCATGAGAAAAGATAACTGACGTTTGATTTTTTTACCTTCACACTCTTTATATTTTTTGGATTAAATTTCAGACAAATACTACAATTATAACAAGATTTGACTATATTAGCTTGTCACTTTTTATCTCGATAAATATATTTGGCACAAACTGATACAATTTTTGTATTTTACTGGTATTTTTTTAATTAACGCGTCTAGTAACAATGGGCTAATAACTTAATAATTTTACGTCTATCTGAAATACGCTCCAAACTTTAAAATCACTCTTTACCAAAATCACAAACCATTTCTCTCATTTGTCAAAAAGAAAAACATTGTCCAAAAAAAAAAATTCTGCCCAAAGAAAGGTAACTCTGCAACCCTTTTTTTAGCCAAAATTGTAAGATTTTACTTCGTTAGTGAATCCCACTATATTAAAATAGTCAAAGGCTTAGTGGCCTTCATTTTTAGCCTTTTTTCTTTCTTTAGTGAGGCACAACTATTCTCTTTCCTCACTTTTCTCTTCCACTCTTCTCACACTTTTTAATTATTATTTATCTATTTTATAATCAATTTACTAATTCAATTTTGTTTTATTTGTTCCAGTAAAAATATTTTGTTTCCTTTTATTTGTTCATTCTAATCTATTTTTAATATTATTTTCATTATTAAATAATTACATAAAATATTGTTAGTCAAGTTTAGATTTTTATGAAGTATAATTAATAAGACTATTTTAGTATGATAAAATTCTCAACAAACATAATTAAATTTATATATAAAAATAAACTTATAAAAGAATGGCGAAGTACTGTCATGTGTTTTTAAATTATTATTATTATTATTATTATTATTATTATTATTATTATTATTTTATTTTAAAATGAGGGTGAAGCTGAAGATTGTATTGTGTTTGACTATATGCTTTATAATGAATATTTGAAATAATTTACTTGTTTGGATGTACTTAAACACAACTTCTAATTAAAATAAAGTAGAAAATAAACTATAAGTTATTGGTAAAAATTGAAATATAACATAAAGTTGAAAAAGTTGTATTTTAAGTTTTTATGACCGAACAATAAATTTTAAATAAAGTGAAAAGTTATTACAAAGAAATGAAATGTTTATAGTTAGATGGGTCCTAAGAATAGAATTTGAAAAGATATGAATTACGAAGGTGAAAATTTTTAAAGTACGATGAATAAAATAAGAGGAAACAAATAAAAAATAATTTTAGTAGACAATTCTAAAATATAAGTGACCATTTAACGAATTAACTCAATTATTTTATTTTATTTTTTATTTGTCATAGCAAAAACTTCTATAAAAAATTATCAGATTCAAAGCTTATATATTAATCTCAAAATCAATTTAAAGATTCACTAAATAAAAAAAAACATAAAACTAATTAAATGATCATCCAAATTCAGTAAAGATTATTCTCCAAGTTTAAGTTCTGAAAATTGAAAAAAAAAATTATCTAAATCAGGTCATATAAATAATAAGTAAACACTTAACGTAAATTTTTTTTAGAAAAACATTAATGCAATTAAAAAAAACAAAATATCTTGAAAGAGTTTAAAAAAATGGCAAGTAATGAAATAAGAAAGAAGACAAATGGAGAAAATTAAAAGCATGATAGAGAGCTAGTGAGAAAAGGACATTAATGTGTCTTTTGATGGCTTGGCAAGTGAGTCCCTCTTCTTTCCATTTGTAAATCAAATAATGCTTCGCGTAAGTATAATCTGGTGTGACTCACGTATAGTAAATGAAATTTAATTGTTTAATTTTTTATATTTTTTAATTAAACTAAGTTTAACAAAAAAATCTTCAACCAAATGGGAGAATCTCGATAAGCTTAAAATCGAACTCAGAATCAATAGACTGTTAACTTAATATCTGATCAATTAGTTGGAATAACAATATCTTCGGTTATCCTACAACTCTAATAGTTTTATCCCTTTATTAAGTAAATTAATAAAATACATATTTATATCTTTCTTATAATATTCACAATACAAAAATGGTAGTGAAGATTTTTAACGATTTAAAAGATTCACAAATATATTAGGTCTCACAAACCAATAAAAAAATAAACTTAAGTCTCAATTTGTTATGATTATAGCCCACAAAAATAGTTGACTTCGAATTGGGGAATATTGATTCAATTGATGTTAGGATAGAATTGAGTTTCAATTTGGCACGACTATAGTCAATATAAATGATTGAATTTTAATTGGGGAATGTTGATTCAATCTATCTTAGGATTAATCTTATCTCATACTTGTATTTTCACGTTTTTTCCCCATTCTTTTAATGGATCTTTACTGTATAATTGTCTTAATTTTTTCTTTATTATTTCTACCTTATCTATTGAAAATATAGTCATTTCTTCTTTATTTATTGAAAATATAACTAGTTCTATTGTGTCTTCAGTATTTTTTATATTTTCTAACTTTTGTGTGATTTTTTCACTTCCTTTTATCCAATCAGTTTTCTTTCTTATTTTATTAATAACTCTTTTTGCTCTTACCTTTTGTTTACATGGTATTATAAACCACTAGTGTGTTCTAGTTATTATATGTGGGTATAATTTATCTAAAAATGGCATTCCTAAAAGCATATCTTTTAATGTTAGTTCTAATTATAGATTTCTTCTATTGTTAATATCTTATCCCATACTTGTATTTTCACATTTCTAACTTTATAAGTAATTAAGTTTCCTTCGTTATAAAATCCTCTAACTACGATTGGTGTTTTTAATTTATCCTATTTACTATTTGGTAAACAATTATATCTACATAAATTGGTTTCTGCTCCTGTATCTATCATAGGCGTAGAATATCTGTTGTAATATCCTCATACTATTATCTTTATCAATACATATATTTTCATAGCATGTCAAAGTTCTTTTTATTAATAATTTTCTTTATTATATGTTATGGTTAATTGTGTATGTTCTATATTGTATGGTTTTACTTGTTCTAACCATTTTATTTCTTATATTATGTCTGCTTTTTGCATATCTTCTTTTATTACAAATTCTATTTTTATTTTTCGAATTCCTATTATTATTTCTTTTTATGTTGTATCATTAATAGTTATTAGACTTCTTGGTAAATCTGGGCATATATTACTATTAGATTTTATTTCTTCATTTTTTACTAAATATTTTGCTATATAATTTTCTTCTTGTCCTGTATTTAGGAGTGTTAAATATTCATTTTCATTTATTGTTCCCGTTATATAATATTAAGTTAAATTAACTGTTGCAGTTATTTCATAGTTTGTTCTTTTTGATGATTCCGGTTTTTCAAAAGCTTTTCTTTTTGTTGTACTTATTCTATCATTTATTATTTCTAAATCTTCTTTTATATCTATGTCTTTGTAACTATAATCATTGTTATCAATTATTTTTACAAATTATTCGAAAGGACTTTCTATTTGTATTTTATTAATTTTATTTTTTCCCATTATTTTATGTTTTATTGTTAATACATATAGATTTTTACATCTTGCTGTAAATATTTTACTTCCTGGGGTTAGTTATATTCCTGATATTTTCCAATATAATACTAATGATTTATCTATATTTTTATTTGTTATTGCTACTGAATAATTCGCACTTATTATAAATTTAAATTTTTGGTATATTAAATTTTCTTTTATGACAGTTATTATACCTTTTTCTATAGGTTTTATAATTCTATCATCTGCTAAATATAATTCTATTGGTGTATCTATTCTTTCTCTAAAACATACTTTTATTAATATCTTTGTTCCTTCAAGGTGTACATATTTTATTGGGTATTTACTTTTATATCGTTTATTTCTATATTAATTATTCTTTTTGTTACTAGTGGTATACTAACTCTTTCTTTTGCATATCTACAGTATATTACATGTTCTTTTAGGCTTACTATGTAGTATTCTTCTTTTCGTCTACTAAATATGTTTTTTATTGTTGGTATTTTAAATATTTTTTCTACACTTAAATCTAATTTTTTTCCTTTTATTTCGTCAAATATATTATTATCAAATATCATTTTTTGATTTTTTCCTTCTTCATTTAAATATTCTTCCTGTATTATTATTTTTATATCTTTTTCAGTTATTTGATTCATTTTTATATCTTCTTCAGTCATTTGATTCATCTGATTTACTATCTATTTCATTATCTGTTTCATTCTCCGAAATTTCATATATACTATCGTCACTTTCTAATTCGTAATCTATATAATCTATTTGCATATATTCTGTATTTTCTATCTTTATTTCTGAGATTTGTTTCTTTTTTGGGTTTTTAGGCATTTTACAATCTCTAGCTAAATGTCCAAGTTTTCCACAATTATAACAAGTACATTCTTTTATAGATTTCTTTTTCCTATATGGTCTTTTATGTTTATAAATTTTTTACATAATATCTTTTTATTGGTTTCTTATATTTATTTTTTGATTTTTTTTGTATTTCTTATATTTCTTATGTCTTTTTCTTTTCTTATAATATCTTTCTTCACATCCAAATTGAGGTGCTATTTTATCTTTGCAACATGCTAAATTTTTTATTAATGTTTTTTCCATTTTAATTTCTTCTTTGTATTTTTCACATAAATTTCTATACCATTGTTGTAGAAATTTTATTCTTGCTCCTAAAGTATCTACTATGTTTGCTTCATCCCAATTCTTTATTATTTTTAAACTAAATGATTCAGGTAATTTACTAAAATATAATCTTTTTACTTCTTTACTTTCTTCTGTATTATATGTTCCTTTATAGTAGTATTCTTTAAATGCGCAAGTATACTCATCTATATAGCACATATTACATAGTGCTAGTTTTAACATTAAATTTCTATTTATATCTTTTTCTTTATTTTGTTCTTCTTCTGCTGTTGTCATACTGCTAAATTCATCTCTTATAGTTATTTCATATTTTTTCAATATGTCTATAGGTGTTAGTTTAGTTACTGTTGTTTCTTTCATTTTTTATCATCTCTTAATACCTTTTTACTTTCTTCAGTCAAAATTAAAAATCATAATTGTTGTTTCTATTAATATTCTTTCTATATATTCTGGTGTATCTATTGCATTTATACCATTGATCAATAATTGTTTGCTATATATCTTATCCATAATTGCATCGTTTTATCTATATCTATTACATAGTCTAAGTCAAAGAAGTTATAATTTTTATTAATTATTTGTTTTGCTGTCCATTTGTTATATTCATTTTTTAGGTTAAATTTTTTAAACTTATCTTTATAATAGTATGTAGGTTTTCTTATTTCTGATGTACTGGGTATTATATTTTCATCGTCTTCTTTATCAAGAGTATTAATTTCCGTGTTTATATTTTCTAAGTTTTCTTTATTAATTACTTCTTGTTTTTCATTAATTTCTAATTTTTCTATATTTGTTAACATTTCTATATATGTTTCACTGTCTTCCGATTCATAATTATCTGTTTCTTCAGCATCTATTGTGTTTATTTCTATTTCATTAGTTTCTAATTCTTTATTTTCTTCTTTTAATTTTTTTTAAATTGATTTATCTCAATTAATAATTTTTGTTCTTTATTTTTTTCTTTTTCTTTTTGTCTTTTTTCATACAGATCTTTTAGCATTTGTAATTCTTTTTCTAATTCAGCAATTCTACTATTTTTAGTTTCCTCTATTATTCGTATTTCTTCTGTAGTCTGTTGTCTTATTTTATCTATTTCTTTTTTCATATCTATTTCTTCATTTTCTTTTGTTATTCTTACCATAGCTGTTAATTTATCTTCTAATTTTAATTCTTCTTTTTCTAACATTAAATATAAATGTTCACCTATTTCTTATATCTTCTTCCTAAATTGGAAAATACTATTCTTATTTTTAATCCTTCATGGTTTTCATATATTTTTTCATCTATTATAAATTCTTCTTTGTTCATTTTATCTACTTGATGGTGTATAGATCATGTTGAAATGTGTATTCTAGACTATCTATTTATGATTCTAAATATGATATTTCTTCACTCCTACAATCATGTTATATTGCAGTCTGTCTTTTCTTATTTTTTAGATATTATTTGTTTTAGTTCTTTATATTTTTTGAATTTTGTTATATTATTCATCTTTACAATATTTAAAATATTTTGGTAGATACCGAAATTTAATTTTATCATAATTAGGTGGAATATATCTCATTTTTCTAGATTGTAAATGAATTATTAATTTTGCCTCATTGCTAGATATTAAAGTAATTAAATAAGCTAATCTGTGGGGGGGTTTCTTTTGTTTTATTTAACTTCATATATTCTGGGTAGTGACTAGTTAAAGTTTCTTTAATTTTTCTAAAAGCTTCTATATTTTAAATGGTCTTCTCATTTTTAACAAATAAATAACAACGTAAATAATAATAGTTCATAATTAATAATTAAATTAACATTTCTCATAACTAAATTAACACATACCTGGTGCGGATAACTTGGATAATTTGCGTGGATAACTAGTAGATAACTAGTACTTACTAGTTTTATCATGTTAATTGAAATGCTATATTATATTATTCCTTAGTTTTTTGTTTTAACCTTATTAATTCTTCTATATTATTTTTATAGTATTCTATATGTTTCATATTTCTAGTTTTTAGATAGTCAAGTAGATTCTCTTTCATAAGTATTTCTGTAAATCTTATTTCCTTCATATCTTTTCTCCAATATTCTAAGTATTCGTAGTTTATCATTTTATCCTAAAGTAATTGTAATACTGTAAATTTCTTTGTAACAATTTATTCTAATTGTACTATATGTGATATTAAATTCTAGGTTATCTATTTCATTAATTATCCTATCTTTTTCTTCTATGAATAATTCTATGTCTAAATCATATTCTAAGATATCTTTTAACTCTAGTTGTTTTATGGTTTTATCTATCCAAATCAATCTTTCTTTTAATTGTTTTCTTCCTCTTCTAAGCTGGTTTCTATAATTAATTTCTTCATATAGCCAACTTTATTTTTCTCTAACACTTTTAATATATTCTAATATTTTTAATCTGTATAACATCAATCTGAATAATAATTGTCTAAATATGAGCAGTAGCTTTCATTATATAGGTGTAAGTTTTCTATAGGACTTAATAACTCTTCTTCTTCATAATTCCATATCTTTTTCCATATTATTTTCTTTATGTCTATAATTTCTATATCTCTAAGTATATATAAAACAAGTATGTTAAAGTTATCTGTCATTTGTTTTTTCATAATATTCTTTAGTTGTTTGTTTTAATCTTTTTAATTCTTTTATATTTTCGTTAATGTATTCTATATCTTTTATATTTTTAGTTTCATGTATTCTTCTAAATTTGTTTTCATTAGTTTTTCTATTAATTTTATATTTTTTATATCCATTTTCCAACATTCTACGTAGTTTATCATGGTTGATGCGTAGGTTTGGCATGTAGGTATATATAGGAGTAGGTAGGTAGGTGTGCTATGTAATTTATTCTAGTCATAGTATATTTATCAAATATTTTTTCCCATATGATCTTTCTTATATCTACTATTTCTATATGCTTAAGTACATACAAAACAAGTATTTTGAATTTATTTATCATTTCATCGGACAAGTAGGTAGTCATTCTTTTTCATATGATGCTATTTCAAAATATTCCCTTCAATCATATATATAACAAAATATGGTCATCTTAGATCACTATATACTAGATTATTCTTAAATAATTATGTTACTCTGTCACTATTAACATGATAGTCTGGATACTTTTCCCTTAAACAACGCCTCTACATTGGTTACTTCCCTACACGGCTTTCTTGCCTCACTGGTTTCACCTTTAGGATGGCATAGTCCCAGGGATTTTTTGTAATACCCCAATTTTCTGAAACAAAATGCTATACGGTGTTTATGACCTCGAAGGACCACAGGCTAACCCATGACTAATATCTGCACCTGTACTGTAACGACCAAAAAATTTGATGAAATATGTGAAATTTGTGATTTTGTATGATTTGACTGTTGTACCCCTCTCCGTAGTTGCATTATGGTATTTATGAGGTGTGGGCGTGGTTGACATGATTTTTGATGCATTTTGTTATCATTTATGCAATATTGTGGTTTTTGATGGCTTTGAGAGCCTTATTTTGGACTTATGTGGTTATATTTTGATTCGTACGACTATGACCAAAAGGACTGCGCCAGCAGCTTCAAAATATCCAGTTTAGTCTAGGAGACCTTTGGTTTGGGTCCTGGTTCACCCGAGCTTATTTCGACCTATTGGTCGGAAAGTTGAAAAAATGGAAAGTTGGGTGTGAGATCCACTTTTGGTTGAAACAACCTCATATGTAAAATCCGACTTCTCCAGCAGATCCGGAATGTTGGTTTTAGTGTGTTAGCATATTTGTTATGACTTTACAGCTTTTAAATCTCATTTCGACCCTCGATTTGAAAATTGTGATTTTGGATTTTGGGGGTCAATTTTGTGAAAATGACTTTTTCTGGAAAATCTGGTACTGCCATCGCATCCGAAACGTCGAATTTAATATGGTTTCATAGTTCGTTTGCATAAATCGGACTCCGAGTGAATCCCGGACACCCCGTCAAAGTCCGAAGTGAACTTGAAGGAAAAATCTGGTGCAAAAACCAGAAAAATCTGAAATATATATAGCAGCTTTTTCACATTTTTGGCCTATTTTGCTCATTTTCATCTTGTCTCTTGAGAGTTAAACCCTAAATATTTTGGGAGCTTAAAAGTGAAGTTTGTGAGAGCTTGAGAAGCTAAATTAACACCTATTTCTTGATTTTAATTACGGATTTAAGGTAAGAATTCACTCTTTTCTTAGAAATTTCTTGATAAATTTCTCAAAACTCCAAAAATCTTAGGGCATGATTTTAAACCCAAATTTCATCCCCTTTCACTTGAATAATATTTTTATCTTATAATTACTAGTTTTTCATCAATTTAACCTTTAAAACAACTCCGATTCTTGATTTTAACTCAGATTTCAAGGATTTTACCAAGTAAAGCTCAAAAATGATTTTTCTTCGTTTTGAACCCCATTTTTCATTCGATTTAACTTGAGTTTTCAGCTCTAGGTTCCTAAAAATATGGGGAACATATTTTTGAAGTAAAGTTTCAATTTTGCCCTTCTTTTTCGAAAACCTATTTTAGGGGTCCGTTTTAACCTCGAACCAAAAGTAGTCAATATGGGTGTCGTTGGTTTTGTTTTGATGCATAGATTTCATATTTGATATTTTTAATAGAGTTCGAGATTGTTCGTGAAAAGTAAGGTTGCGGGTTCAAGTGTAGCGGATCGATTTTAGCTTTCGAGGTAGGTTATGGCTTAACTCTTCAGACTGGGATGGGTAGTAAATGATGGTACAAAATGCATGTTAAGGGTGGGA
>NC_061115.1:126125421-126137695 GCF_002878395.1 Capsicum annuum | reverse complement strand
AGGGCAAAATTGAAACTTTACTTCAAAAATATGTTCCCCATATTTTTGAAGTAAAGTTTCAATTTTGCCCTTCTTTTTCGAAAACCTATTTTAGGGGTCCGTTTTAACCTCGAACCAAAAGTAGTCAATATGGGTGTCGTTGGTTTTGTTTTGATGCATAGATTTCATATTTGATATTTTTAATAGAGTTCGAGATTGTTCGTGAAAAGTAAGGTTGCGGGTTCAAGTGTAGCGGATCGATTTTAGCTTTCGAGGTAGGTTATGGCTTAACTCTTCAGACTGGGATGGGTAGTAAATGATGGTACAAAATGCATGTTAAGGGTGGGAACTAATCATGAAAAATGGCTATCTATGTGTTGTGCCCGTGTGGAGGCCTATATGTGATGTAATTGTCGAAATTGAAATATTATGTGATATGTTTGACCGTGTGTGGTCCTATGTGACATTGATAGCCTTGAATACATTTAAGTAATTATATTGTATTATTTAATGTGGTACCATGGGTGTATTGTGATTATATTCATACTTTACTGGCATATGAGACATGTGGAAATTCATGAATGAAATGAAAATAACTAGTGAATATTGACTCATATGGTTGTGGAAATGTATCATTGTTGTTGGTTGTGGAAATATATCATGTGGTTGGTTGTGAAAATACTTATTGTGATTGGTTGTGAGCATTACATCTTCATATCATACTCATTCATGAAACATTGGTACCATCGTGGCAATATCTGAGAAACACTGACAACACCTTTTTAAAAATATTGTAACACCTTACAAAACCCTTTCTGAAGGATATGCCGGAAAGGAGATATGAGATATGTGGATTGTATATAGGTTGACAAACCCCCCATGGGTCCTACGTCAGGAAGCTTTTGCTCAATAGGTGTATACGGGGATTGTGCGACGATCTCGGAGGTTGTGCAACAACCTCGTGCATCATCATCATCATTATCATATACATTGCACTTACTTTATTGTGTTTATGTTGTGTTGTATTGCCTTATTGACTTGTCATCTATGTGTTTGTCTTACTTTCTTTTACTTGTATTTGATGATCTTGTATCTACATGTTCTTTCTTGTTATATTAGATGTGACATAATGTATACTTGTGTTTCATATCTTGGTGTGTTTTTGTAATATATGTGAGATATACTAGAACTGTTAGTGCAAGCGGTGTAGGCTACCGTTGTGGGACATTATCTGATTGCAGGTGACGTGCCCTTAGTGTATATTTTGTATGCTTTATTTACCACTTTGCTTGGTTGGCCTATGATACCTACTGAGTACAAGTGGACCGTACTCATGCCTACTATACCCTTTTGATTCAGGTCCTAGCTCGAGTGTTCCTCAGCTTACTTGATTCAGGCGATTATTGGAGCTTTCAAGGTAGCGGTTGGACATTCATGAGTTCAAAGTTCACCTCTAACTTTCTATACTAGTTATGTATTTATTAGTATTCGAAGACAGTTATTATTCCTTTGTGGTTATTTTTCTGATGTATTTGACTCTTGGAGTGTATTAGTAGTTCTTACACTATTGACACCTGGTTTTGGGTATGATTGGTGTTTTGGATAAGTTCTTTCCGCATTGTTATGATTATTTATATGGTTCGGCTTCATTCTAGAAGCCTTACCTTGGGTATTTCTGTCTTTTTCTCTATTCGTATCAGTTTGGGTGATAGGAAAATTCCCTCGTTTTATTTTTTATCGTGCAAAATTCTTTCATACCCTGTATTCTGAATTGTGTTTCACTCTTTCTGCGCGAATGGAGTTTTTTATACCTTTATCAGTTGAGAGATACAGCGAGAGATTATTGGATATCATTTGTTGGTTGTAGGCTTGTTAATGCTCCTGAGTTGTCATGGGATCAATTTGTTGATGCCTTTCCTTAGAGATTTGTGCCGTTTAGTTTGAGAGATCGTATGTGGGACAAATTTGATAATCTGGAGCAGGGCTCCATGAAAGTTTTTGAGTATAAGGCATGTTTCCATACCCTGTCTTGATGTTTCTAAGATAGCATTTTCACCGAGTTTGAGAAGATTCAAAAGTTTGTGAAGGGTTGGGTTTTCTTCCTTCTGTTGGCTACATTTTATATAGTTGTGTTTGGGGATTCTTTTTTAGAGTACTGTGGATCATGCTAAGATGACAGAGGATATTCTTAGTGCATCTCAGAGAGGCGCCAAGAAGGCACGATATTTTTGTGAGTTCAGGAGTCAGACCTCTCGAGGCAAAAACTTTAGAGGTTCTCATGGATACTATGGTAGGCCAGTACAGACGGCATTACAAAGTTCAGGTAGTGGACCTTCTAGTCCAACAGTTCAGGGTGGCCATTTAGGCCCAGTTGTACCTTCTCCTATTGAGACTAGTCGCAAAGGTTGTTATGTGTGTGATGAGATTGGCCATGTGGCCAAGGACTGTTCTTGCCGCCTGTTTAGAGATAACCTTATTTTAGCTGTGAGAGATAGGTATTCTACCAAAGATGCTAGAGGTAGAGATGGTAGAGCCCGTGTTGGTGGTTATGGGGCCACTCAGCCAAATGGTAGTCATGGATAGTGCTACGCTATATCAGTCAGATCTGAGGCGGACGCTTTAGATGCTGTGATCGCAGGTACCGTTCCGTTTGTTTCAGACCTGCGTGTTATTATTTGATCCTGGATCAACTTTCTTCTATGTGTCTGCATATTTTTCTTTGGGTTTTGATTCTATTAGGGAGCCTTTTGCCAAGCCTATTCATGTATCTACCTCGGTAGGTGATTCTTTAGTGGTGGATCGGGTGTACCGATCTTGTGTTGTGACTTTTGCTGGACGTGAAACTTTGGTAGACTTTCTTGTGTTTGATATGGTCGATTTTGATGTTATTTTGGATATGGATTGTTTGGCTCCTTATCATATTGTCTTAGATTATTTTGCTAGGACTATGACTTTAGCTTTAGTTGGTGTGACAAGGATAGCTTGGAAAGGGTACACTTAATTCGGGTCCTAAGAGGGTTATATCTTATGTTCAAGCTCATAAATTGATTGAGAAGGGATGTTTATCTTACTTGGCCCATATTCATGACACAAGTATTGTTTTGCCTTTTTTCTTGGATTTTGTCTGTGTTGCCCGTGAGTTTATGGAGGTGTTCCCTACGAACTTTCCTAGTATGCCTTTGAATTGAGATATTGATTTTATTATTGATGTTGAGTCGGGCACTGAGCCCATTTCTATTTCTCCTTATAGGATGGCCTCAACAGAGTTGAAAAAAACTGATGGATCAGTTATAGGAGTTGTTGGATAAAAGATTTATTCGACCTAGTATTTCACCTTAGGGTACGTCTGTCTTGTATGTAAAGAGAAAGGATGGGTCTATGCAGATATGTATTGATTATCGGTAGTTGAACAAGGTGATGGTTAAGAATAAGTATTCTCTTCCTCACATTGATGACTTATTTGATCAGCTCCAAGGTGCTGTGGTATTTTCAAAGATTGATTTGAGGTCTGGTTATCACCAGTTGAGGATTAGAGCTTTGGATATTCTGAAAACTACTTTTCAAACTCGATATGGTCATTATGAGTTCTTGGTCATGTCCTTCGGGTTGACCAATGCCCCTGCCGCGTTCATGGAGTTGATTAACCGAGTGTTTCGATCGTATATTGACTCTTTTGTTATTGTATTTATAGATGATATCTTGGTTTATTCCAAGAGTGAGGTTAAGCATGAGGAGCATTTGCGAATTGTGCTTCAAAGATTGAGGGATGAGAAGTTGTATGCTAAGTTCTCTAAGTGCGAGTTTTGGTTGGAGTCTGTTTCTTTCTTGGGTCATGTGGTGACTAAGGAAGGTATTATGGTTGATCCAGCTAAGGTTGCATTGGTTCGTGATTTGGGCTAAACTTACTTCGCCCATCAAGATTTGGAGTTTTATTGGCTTGGCTAAGTATTATCGATGTTTTGTTGAGGGCCTTTCATCTATTGCAGCTCCATTGACCAAGTTGACCCAGAAGAAGATTTCTTTTCAGTGGTCCGAAGCTTGTGAGGCGAGCTTCCTGAAGCTCAAGGATTTGTTGACTTCAACTCCTATATTAGCTTTGCCTAAGGAGGGCGTGGGCTTTATTGTCTTTTGTGATGCTTTAGGTGTTGGGTTAGGTGCTGTGTTGATGCAGGAGGGCAAGGTAATTGCTTATGCATCTCGTCAATTAAATCCTCATTAGAGGAATTATCCTACCCATGATTTGGAGTTGTACGCAGTTGTGTTTGTCTTAAAGTTTTGGAGGCACTACTTGTATGGATTCCATTGTGAGATCTTCTCAGATCATCATAGACTTTTGTACTTCTTTATCAGCGAGATCTTCTCAGAAGGCAGCGTCATTGGCTTGAGTTGCTTAAGGATTATGACTTGACTATTCTCTACTATTAGGGAAAGGATAATGTGGTTATGGATACCTTGAGCTAGAAGTCAGCTAACATGGGTAGCTTGGTGCATCTTTTGACTGAAGAGAGGTTGTTGGCCTTGGAGGTCCAGTCTTTAGCTAATATGATGGTCAGGCTTGATATTTCAACACCAGGGTGTGTTTTGGCACTTGTGGATGCTAGACCCTCTTTGATGGAGTAGATTCGAGCTCATTAGTTTAACGATGTTGGGTTGAGGTTGGTTCGAGATAAGATGTTGAGTGGAGAGTCTAAGGAAGCCTCACCTAATTCAGATGAAGTTTTGAGGATTGAGGGCTGAGTTTGTATGCCGAGAGTGGTGATCAAATTAGGTTGATCTTGGAGGAGGCCCATTGTTCCAGATACTCCATCTATCCAGGTGTGACTAAGATATATCGTGATTTGAGACAACACTACTGATGAGGTGGTATGAGGCTAGATATAGCATATTTTGTGTCTCGTTGCCTATGTTGTTAGCAGGTGAAGGCCGAGCATATGAGATTTGGTGGTTTACTTTAGAGGTTACCCATTCCTGAGTGGAAGTGGGAACACATTACTATAGACTTTATGACTGGTTTGCCGCATACATCTCATGGTTCTGACAGTGTTTGGGTCATCGTGGATCGATCGATGAAGTCAGCTCATTTTATTCCGGTTCAGGTCTCATTTAGTGCAGAGAGGTTGGCCCGTATCTACATTCGTGAGATTGTACGTCTGCATGGTGTGCCGTGTCCATTATTTCAGATCGAGGTCCTGTGTTCACATCTCACTTTTGGAAGACTTTTCAGGATGAGTTAGGTACTCGAGTAGATCTTAGTTTAGCGTTTCACCCCAGACTGATGGCCAGTCAGAATGGACTATCCAGGTTTTGGAGTATGCTCTGCGCGTGCGTGATGGATTTTGGAGGCCAGTGGGAGCAGCATTTGGCTTTAGCATAGTTTGAACATCGTAATAGCTACCATTCCAGTATTGATATGGCTCCTTTTGAGGCGTTGTATGGTAGGCGTTTCCACTCTCCAGTAGGTTAGTTCGATGTTTCAGAGGTGAGACCTCGAGGTACGAACTTTCTTCGTGAGTCTTTGGATAGGGTCCGGGTCATTCAGGATAGACTTAGAGCGGCCCAAAGTAGGAAGAAGTGTTATGCTAATCATAGACTTCGTGTCTTGAGTTTTGATGTTGGTGATCATGTTTTCCTTCGAGTTTCACCCATGAAGGGTGTGATGAGGTTTGGGAAGAGGGGCAAGCTTAGCCCCAGGTATATTGATCCGTTTGAGATTCTTCGAACTATTGGTGATGTGGCTTATGAGTTGACTTTACCCCTTGATCTATCTGTTGTTCATCCAGTTTTCATGTTCTTATGCTTCGTTGCTATATTCTTGAGAAGTCTTATGTCATTCGTTAGGATTCACTTCAGTTAGATGAGCGGTTGTCCTTTGTTGAGGAGCTAGTTCCCATTTTGGCTAGGGATGTTAGGCAGTTGCGCTCTAAAGTGATCCTTGTGGTTCAGGTCCAGTGGCAACTTTGACCTGTAGATGTGACTACTTGGGAGATTGAGTCTGATATGTGTAGTTCCTATCCCCAGCTTTTCATTAATTCAGGTATTTCCTTGCCTTAGTTCGAGGACAAACTAGATTTTTAGTGGTGGATGATGTAATGACCAAAAAATTTGATGAAATATGTGAAATTTGTGATTTTGTGTGATTTGACTGTTTTACCCCTCCTCGTAGTTGCATTATGGTATTTCTGGGGTGTGGGAATGGTTGACATGATTTTTGATGCATTTTGGTATCATTTATGCAATATTGTGGTTTTTGATGACTTCGAGAGCCTTATTTTGAACTTATGTGGTTATATTTTGATCCGTGCGATAGATGACCGAACAGACTGCGCCAGCAGCTCCGAATATCGATTTTAGGCTACGTAGACCTTTGGTTCGGGTCCTGGTTCACCCGAGCTCATTTCGACCTATTGGTCAGAAAGTTGAAAAATTGGGTGTGGGTCTGACTTTTTGTTGAAACGGCCTCGTATGGAAAATTCGACTTCTCCAGCAGATCCGGAATGCCGATTTTAGTGTGTTAGCATGTTTGTAATGATTTTACAGCTTTTAAATCTTATTTCGACCCTCGGTTTGGAAAATTGTGATTTCGGGTTTTGGGGGTCAATTTTGTGAAAATGACTTTTTCTAGAAAATCTAGTATCACCATCGCATCCGAAACGTCGAATTTAGTATGGTTGCATAGTTCGTTTGCATAAATTGGACTCCGAATGAATCCTGGACACCCCGTCAAAGTCCGGGGTGAACTTGAAGGAAAAATCTGGTGCAAAAACCAGAAAAAACTGCAATATATATAGCAACTTTTTCACTTTTTTGGCCCATTTTGCTCATTTTTCATCTCGTCTCTTGAGATTTAAACCCTAAATATTTTGGGAGCTTAAAAGTGAAGTTTGTGAGAGCTTGGGAAGCTAAATTAACACCTATTTCTTGATTTTAATTACGGATTTAAGGTAAGAATTCACCCTTTTCTTAGAAATTTCTTGATAAATTTCTCAAAACCCCAAAAATCTTAGGGCATGATTTTAAACCCAAACTTCATCCCCTTTCACTTGAATAATATTTTTATCTTATAATTACTAGTTTTCCATCAATTTAACTTTCAAAACAACTCCGATTCTTATTTTAACCTGGATTTCAAGGATTTTACCTGATAAAGCTCAAAAATGTTTTTTCTTCGATTTGAACCCTGTTTATCACTCAATTTAACTTGGGTTTTCAGCTGTGGGTTCCTAAATATATGGGGAACATATTTTTGAAGTAAATTTCCAATTTTGCCCTTCTTTTTCGTAAACCTATTTTGGGGGTTCGTTTTAACCCCAAACCAAAAGTAGTTAGTATAGGTGTCGTTGGTTTTGTTTTGACGCGTAGATTTCATATTTGATATTTTTAGTGGAGTTTAGAATTTTTCGTGAAAAGTAAGGTTACGGGTTCAAGTGTAGCGGACGGATTTTGGCTTTCGAGGTAGGTTATGGCTTAACTCTTCAGACTGGGCAAGGTAGTAAATGATGGTATAAAATGCATGTTAAGGGTGGGAACTAATCATGAAAAATGGCTATCTACGTGTAGTGCCCGTGTGGGGGCCTATATGTGATGTAATTGTCGAAATTGAAATATTATGTGATATGTCTGACCGTGTGGGGTCCTATGTGACATTGATAGCCTTGAATACATGAGAGTAATTGTATTGTATTGTTTAATGTGGTACCATGGGTGTATTGTGATTATATTCATACTTTACTGGCATATGAGACATGTAGAAATTCATGAATGAAATGAAAATAACGAGTGAATATTGACTTATGTGGTTGTGGAAATGTATCATTGTTGTTGGTTGTGGAAATATATCATGTGGTTGGTTGTGGAAATACTTATTGTGATTGGTTGTGAGCATTACATCTTCATATCATACTCATTCATGAAACATTGGTACCATCGTGGCAATATCTGAGAAACACTGACAACACCTTTTTAAAAATATTGTAACACCTTACAAAACTCTTTCCGAAGGATATGCCGGAAAGGAGATATGAGATATGTGGATTGTATATGGGTTGACGAACCCCCCATGGGTCCTACGTCGAGAAGCTTTAGCTCCGTTGGCGTATATGGGGACTGTGCGGCAATCCCGGAGGTTGTCCGACAACCTCGTGCATCATCATCATCATCATTATTATCATATACATTGCACTTACTTTATTGCATTTATGTTGTGTTGTATTGCCTTATTGACTTGTCATCTATGTGTTTGTCTTACTTTCTTTTACTTGTATTTGATGATCTTGTATCTACATGTTCTTTCTTGTTATATTATATCTGACATAATGCATACTTGTGTATCGTATCTTGGTGTGTTTTTGTAATATATGTGAGATATACTAGAACTGTTAGTGCAAGCAGTGTGGGCTACCGTTGTGGGACATTATCTGATTGCAGTGACGTACCCTTAGTGCATATTTTGTATGCTTTATTTACCACTTTTCTTAGTCGGCCTATGATACCTACTGAGTACAAGTGGACTGTACTCATGCCTACTATGCCCTTTCGATGCAAGTCCTAGCTCGAGTGCTCCTCAGCTTACTTGATTCGGGCGATTGTTGGAGCTTCCAAGGTAGTGGTTGGACATTCATGCGTCCGAAGTTCACCTTTATCTTTCTATACTAGTTATGTCTTTATTAGTATTTGGAGACAATTATTATTCCTTTGTGGTTATTTTTCTGATGTATTTGACTCTTGGAGTGTATTAGTAGTTCTTACACTATTGAAACCAGGTTTTGGGCATGATTGATGTTTTGGATAAGTTTTTTCCGCATTGTTATGATTATTTATATGGTTCGGCTTCATTCTAGAAGCCTTACCTTGGGTATTTCTGTCTTTTTCTCTATTTGTATCATTTTGGGTGATAGGCTTATTTGTCAAGGTACATCGCGACAAGTGCCATCATGACCCTCATTTTTGGGTCGTTACATGTACGCATAATATACATGTAAAATGCGAAAAAACATGAACAATAGGCCATAAGGTTCAACTGAATAAAGTGTCTGACAAAACATAACATCCATATGGGTCGCAAATACCCAAAACAACTGAAGTCTAAATTAAATCTGAACTAAAGTTGAAAGCCTCTAAATACTGTCTATAATAAGGAATTGAAGGAACATGTCTCCAACTAACTCCGTCTAATAAAACTAAACTGAAATAATGAATGAAATAAAATAATATCATCCTCGAATGGATGAGGACTCACTGCCACTCTATGTACTGGAATGCTACTGCTACTGCTGATCTGAAACTTATAACTCTGAACGTATGGTATAACATAAAAGAAAGCACCATAGCGCAAATGCATAAGTACAACTGAAAGTATTGAGTATACGAGAGGGGTAGGCTAAATGCAAAAGGGTTTACATGCATGAGCAATGCTAACTGAATGACTAATATAAACGTGAGAGTGTAAGCATGCATACATAGTAACTGAGATCATGAATACGTGATATCTGGATCTGTATGCTAATACATGGTTTACTGATATCCAATATGACTGATGCTGGAATTCTGAATACATGGATGACTGTGTCTGACAGTCCTGAATCTAAGAGAACTACCTGAGTTTCGTACTATGACTGAATTGACTGTATCTGACAGTCCTGATATCTTGAAGAACTATCTGAGTTCTTTTACTGAGACTGATACTGAAATTGTAGGTGTTAGTTGTTTAACCGACATGCCCTAATAACGCATATAGCTAAGTTGGGTCCAATCTCTGCCCCGACTAGAGGGGTGTCAATACCGCGCCTCTGGAAGGGCAGCTGTGAGTAACCCTTGGCTGGCAGGTACTCAAATGAGAATGGTGGGAACCCTAAACTGATAGGTTAATCCACCTCATCAACCCTACTCTGACAGTTTAAGATGTCTCAACCTACGCTGGCTACATAGTTCTAGAATACAAGGATGACTACTAAAAATCACACCTTAAACTGGCAGGTGAGTTCCTATCCTTGGGTTCACTCGGTGCTAACTTCTACTCCCATCTGAAGAGACTGAATCATGATTTAACTGGCTGTACATGGACTGAGTAACTGACTTCTGTTGACTGACGGAATAGTACTACTATCTGAGAATTTATTAAGATCATGAGATTTCTGAGATTTCCTGAGTCACATGACTGACTAAGTTCTATAGATCATGGGTTGACTGAGATTATCATGATAACGTGACATGGCTCTAGGCACATAGTTATATTTTTTAGGTACAAGTACCCCCAGGACTCGATGGAAGGAAACTGACACACATAACTGACTTGATCATAAAAGAAATAGAGTCCACAATTCACCATATCATAAGTAGGGGATTTCACACTAAGCATAGTTCTCAATATCTTACGTATGGAAGGGAAATTTATACAACATGTGTATACTTCCATAGCTTCAATATCATGCTCAATCCATATCACAACAATGATGCATATCAATCATGTGTAATTCATGTGAAATCATAAAGCATAGAGCATGGACTTGTCATTTAAGCACTATTAAATCATGGGACACGAGTCTTATCACCTTAAGCATTTTATCAAACACTTTGCATGCATTCTTTTAGCTTAGGTGTGTTTTCATGAATTTCTCCATTTTAAACCATATAAAGTTCATGGATTTCAACTAACGACACATATACTTCATGAAAACACCTTTAGATATCATCTTGAAACTTAAACAACAATCATCAACATGTACATGGTCATATCACAACAAGACAATCATAAAATAATATTTAAAACATGGTTCTTGAGCTGTATGAACGAAATGGATCCATAGATGAACACTATACATACCTTAGATGGAAGATCTGTGAAAATTTACGGTGAAATCTTTTGAATATTAAAGCTCCTATGAAAACCCTATGGGGTTCTTGAGAGAATTTTGAGAAAAGAGAGTATAATGTGGTTGGATTGGGGCTAAATTCCGTGTTTATGGAATATATAGGGGTGGAACAATGACCCAAATACCCCTCTAGATGCGTTATTTAATTTTTATAAAAATTACCCGATTTGGGCCCCTGGCGCGATGCGGAGATATCGCATTGCCACTTGTTTGTGACCTAAAAACTCACCGCGACGTGGTGGAATCACGGAGAGACATTGGAAATTAACAAACATCATTTTGTCTTATGGCACGACGCGCCACTGACTGAAATGACGCTGCTGAAACTTTAAATCGTCATAACTTCTTCATCAGGTGTACGTTTTAGATGAATTTGGTATCGAAGGAAAGCTTATTAAATTCTCTACAATTTAGAGGGTATAAATCTTCCAAAATATCACCTATAAACCAAGTTATTCTCATTCAAAGATGACCTATGTGAAATCACACATGAAAACTTGGTGGATTCAAAAGTTCTTAGCTTGGCTTACTCTAAGTGACTCTTATGAACATTCTTAACACATCATAAGATATATTATCACTATGATACTCATCCAAATTCATGTACTTAAATATGAATCACAGGATAGGAGGTTTCATTTCTAGGAGCAACGGTTCATTTTCTAGCTTAGAAATATACGGGGTATTACATTTTTCTCCTTTTCCTCTTTACTAATAAACTTTGTAACATATTATTCTTCTAATAATTCTAGTATATAGTAACTAACATGAACTTATTTTATCATATTATGATTGTTAGGAATTTATGAATTTAGCTATTCATAATTATTAATGAATATACCTGTTCTAGTAGATTTGATAATTCTGGGCTTTATTCATCCATAGCTTTTCCTTAGAAATATATCTGATTTTATTAAATATTCAAAAGTTTTTTGTGTACAAAAGAGAAGGCTTGCTTTCAACACATGAAAGTATTGCCTTTAACTTAGCCGGATGGCTTACATATTTATAAGAGGAAAAGAACTATTCCTACTTTACACGTTTTACACGTAAACTACATATCTTTACAAAAAAGTCTTCCTTTTCAAAAGTAGAAAAGGACTAGACCTAAGCTAAACTAGACTAGACTAGACTTAAAGTATAAAAAGACAAAACTTTAATAATGGAACTTGCCAAAAAATTCTAACCTAATAAATCTATACAAGATCTTTACGTAAAGTAAAGTCAAGAAAACTATTCACATGTTGCTTTCTATCTTGTCTTCTTTGTCTTTATTTTTTTATTATTGCTCCATTGCTTTCTATGTTTCTATCTTCCAACTGGCGTTCTTATCTTCTTTTATTCTAGTTGAACTTTCGGGATAATATTATCTTCTCCATTACATCTCGAACATAAATGGTCTGGATATTTGTGTCCAATTAACTTGC